>NC_060282.1:83248606-83420129 GCF_021613505.1 Equus quagga | reverse complement strand
GTGGAAGGGGCTGGCCCCGTGGCCGAGTGGTTAAGTTCGCGCGCTCCGCTGCAGGCGGCCCAGTGTTTCGTTGGTTCGAATCCTGGGCGCGGACATGGCACTGCTCATCAAACCACGCTGAGGTGGCGTCCCACATGCCACAACTAGAAGGACCCACAACGAAGAATATACAACTATGTACCGGGGGGCTTTGGGGAGAAAAAGGAAAAAAAATAAAAAAATCTTTAAAAAAAAAAAAATTGGGTGGAAAAAGGATAAGGCTGTCCATTGTGAGCTGCATGTTTAGCAGCTCTGTCAGCTCTGTCATTTCCTAAACATATGACATCAGTCTCCTTAATATGGGCTGAAAAATGAACAGTGGCAATTTTAGAGGGGAGGTGAATAGCTTGTAAGAAGGCTGCTATTAAGCATCCATTAGCAATAGGAGTTCCTGCAGAAGTTAAGAATACAGGGGATTTTCAAATTGTGCCAACAGCATGGCCGACTCCAAAAGCATATCTGGAGTCTGTCTAAATAGCGGCAGTTTTTCCTTTTGCTCATGTGCAAGCTCTAGTAAGAGCTATGAGTTCAGCAGCTTGGGCTGACTTGACAGTGGGCAAAGAATAAGCTTAAAGAGCTTCACGTGGGGAAACTATGGCATAATTAGTCGCTATGTTTCCCTGGAAATTTTGCTTACAGGAACCATCACAAAACAGAAGTCTGAATCATCTAAATGGATGTCTGGGAGATCCCCTCATGGCTTTGAGACCATTTCTATAGTTGCATAGCAATCATGTGGAATGGAGTGGGGCTCGCCATCATCAGGGAGGGGCAGTAAAGTAGCTGGATTTAAAGTGTTACAACGATGTAAGATGATGGAAGAGTTGATTAAAAGATCCTGCTCATAGGTGGTCTATTGCTGTGTAGAGACATGTTGGGTCCCATGCACTTATAAAATAGTAGATACAGCATGGGGAACACAGAGATGAATGGGAGAGCCTAATGTTAAAGTACTGGCTTTGTCAATCAAGGTGGCAGCTGTGACAACCGCATATAAGCATGGGGGCAAACCTGATGCCACAGGGTCTAGTTGGCATGAGAAATATGCTAGAGGACGTATCTGAGAGGCAAAAGATTGTACTAGAATGCCTGCAGCAATTGCATTATTTTCATGACAGTATAGATGAAAAAGTTTGTCAAAATTAGGTAAGCCAAGAGCCGGAGGCGTGGACAAAGCTAATTCTAAGGCTTCAAAGGAGGTTAATGCCTCTGAAGGCCAGGAAATAGGCTCTGGAGTGATATCTGGCAGAAGAGCATAAAGGGGTTTAACAAGGGCTGCAGAATTAGTAGTCCATCAGCAGCAACTAGCTGCCCCTAGAAATGCTTAACTGTTTTTTCATTTTGGGGAGAGGGATGGGCAAAATTGACTCAAGGCATTTGAGGGGTAGCTTTTGAATGCCTTGAGATATCTCATGCCCTAAGTAGGTCACAGTCATTTGCACCCACTGAAGTTTAGATCTGCAGGCTTTATGGCCTCATTCAACAAGTGCCTTCAGGAGAGTGAGGGGTCTGTAAGGGCTCCCTGCTCAGTTCGATTACAGAGTAGAAGGTCATCTATATATTGAACAAAATGGAGACTTGAGTAAATGCTAGAGAATCCAAGTCAGCTTTAAGGATTTGGGAAAATATTGAGAGGGACTCACAATATCCCTGAGGTATGCGAGTCCATGTTAATTGTCTCCCTTTAAATGTAAATGCAAAAAGAAACTGAGTCAGGGTGCAACGGGATTCAGAAGAAAGCTGAGCAGAGGTCAATGCCTGTAAACCAGGCTGCAGCAGCAGGAACTGAGGTCAGGATGACAGCTGGATTGGGGACCACAGGATGCTGAGGAATTACAAAACAGTTTATGGCTCTGAGGTCTTGCACACATCTATAGATTTGGTTCCCATTCGAGTCAAATTTCTTTCTTATTTTTACTGGCAAGATTGGAGTGTTACAGGGTGAGGAAGTAAAAACTAGTACACCCTGTTGCAAAAGGAAGTCTCTTATGGGTTCAGTTCCTCACTCTGCCATCTCTGGAGAGCAGGTATTGGGCTATTGATGGAAATGGTTTATTCTTTTTCCAAGTAATGGGCACGAGTTCTGCATTAAGCAACAATCCTACCTCATTTGCATGTGTATCCCAGAGACTAATTGGGACATCTTTTAAAGACTCATCCTCTTGAGAATTTAAATTAGGGTAGGTTTCTAACAAGGAAAGTAGGAGACTTGGGGTTTGGTCAGAGGGCAAGGAGATAAAAACACCTTTTTCATCACAATTTATAATGGTATTAAATTTACATAACAAATCTCTGCCAAAGAAGCTTGCTGGTGAACAGTCAGAGACCAGAAAGGCGTGATGAGTGTTAAGGGGGCCTAAAGAAACTGGAGTGGGCTGAGATATGGGCAGTGAAATAGCTGCCCAGAGACTCCAACAACTTGAATAGAATCTAGGTGACAGGCACAGGTAAATCCTCTGAACAGATAGTAGAGAAAGTCGCGCCAGTATCAACTAAAAAACGAGTTCCTGGTCCTCTATTTTAAGGTTAATGGTAGGCTCAGGGGAGCGACTGAGGATCCGCTGACCCCATCATTTAAGGGAGAAATGCCCTTCAGGAGGAGAAAAACGAGCCTTCTGGGGGTTCTGGGGCTAAGCAGGGATATTTTTAAAATTTTCCCTTCTCTGAAGAGCGGGGCATTCTCTTTCCCAATGCCCTCATTTCTTGCAATGCCTGCAACTGTCTGGGGACCAATAGGGAGGCCTCTGAGAGGGCTTTAGTTTACTCTAAGAGTTGCCTTTTTGCTTCTCAAATCATTCAACTTGTAAAGCGAGAAGAGTTGTCTTTAATCCTCTTTTTCTTTTTCTTTCCTGCTGACTATTTTCAGAGAATTGTGTAGCAGCCTCTATTATTACGCTTAACGGTTGCCCTGACCAAAAATACACACTATTTTGAATTTGTTCTTTTATATCAGGAAGAAAGTTTCCAACTAAAGCAGAAATTAGGAGATTCCTGTGTTCTGGGGCTTCCGGGTTGAATGCAGTGTGCCTTTGAAAAGCTCGTATAAAACAGTCAACGAAGGCTTTTGCATATTCCCCTTCATTCTGAGCACGTAATTCAATTTTTGACCAATTAACTTGGGAGGAAAAGCCTCTACAATCGCTCCTATTAAGCCTTGAATATCATCCTCTAGTTGTGCCACTTCCTCCTCATTTGCAGGAGGGCCCAGGAGAGGGTCTGGCCATCTATTTCCCCTGTGAGGGGGGTTTTCTCCAGGGGGTCATCTGGCCTGTCTGTTAACTACACTGTAATCATGGACTGCAAGAATGCCCCTTAGCAGCCCGTCAAGATCTCTGTGGGTGGGGCTATGAATGTCCACTAATCTTTCTAATTCCTCTCTAAACTGAGTAGGATCATCTGACAGTGAAGGAAGGAGGGTTTTATAGTTCAATAGATTGGCTGCTGTCTAGCGGACATGAATTCTCTGCAGCGGGGGTCCAGGGTACATCCACAATGGACACTGCATAGGGACCCCTGAAGCTGGCAGAGCCTGATGACAGAGCCCTGGAAAGTAGGAGGAGTTGTAAGGGACAGCAAAGTGAACCATTCTGCTTTTCCTGGCTGCTTCCACTGAACTCCCTTCCTGGCTTTCAGCATTTACACAACTAACCTGTATGCATCTCACTTAGAGATCAGGCCTGAGTGCCCCCTGTAAGTCTTCTAGAGAGAGAAAAGTTAAATCAGGCAGCTGAATGCCGCTTGGAGAAGTTGGCATTCTAGGATCTAAGGGAACTTGCTGAGGAGCTGACTGAGGAGCCAATTCCTGAGAGGGAAGGTGTGAACCAGGTGACCAAAGATCCAAGAGACCTTCTAGGGAATCAGGGACAGGGAGCTGGGGACATAGGGGAGAATAGGAGGAAGGAGAAGGGGAATTTTCATTGAATTTGCTTTGTAATTTTTGCTCTGTCTGACTTCTCTTCTTTCAATTTATTAAGAGATTCCTTAAGGCTAGCCATTATATTTTTTTGGGTTTTATTTTCAATTTATTCTTCTCATAAATACCAATAAAGCAGCTGCTTCTTATGAAAGGTCTCTAAAATATTTTTCAAATATAGAAGTTTTTCCAATTTGAAAGATAAGTCGTCTGGCCATTGATGAGTAGGATCTCCATTTGTGTATTTCTTCCAACAGTGACTCAACCCAATAAGCCTTTTTAAGGAAAGACCAGGAGGTACCTTTTCAGGCTTAGAATAAATCTTTGCCATGGATGCAAGAGGCGTCCCTGGGGAGGGCACAGATGATGTAGCCCCCATGACCTACAAGTTCACTCCCAGAAATATTCAGAGAAAGGAAAGACCTTCGTTGCACAGGCGGTAAGGATGGTGTAGTGAAAATGGTGTCTTTGGTCTCCCACAAGAGTGAGGAACGCCTCCAGTCACAGACCCACAAATCTGTGACACTGGGCAGTCACTACTGGAATGGGATTTTTCCAGCACTATCAAGCAATGAAGGTTGAGACGACAAAGGCCCTTATGGACTGGGCCCTTTATGACAAACTCCTGAGAGCTTGGCACAGCCGGACAAAGAGAGTGCTCGGAACCCCAGTCTATTTGACTGGCCACCAAGGTGCACCAGAGTAAATGCACCTTCTGTATGGTGGAGACCAAGGGGAGTATTCTCCCTGGTCAAGAGGCCAAATTCTCAGGACACAGAACAAGACAGAAGGAAAATTGATTTTTTTTCTTATATGCACAATGACAGCTTTAGCTAAGCCTAGGGTCTCTTGGAGCCAGAATAATACCTAGGAGGGAGCTGCTGCAGGGTTGGGGATCATGGGTGCTTCATAGAGTACCTCGTTGTTGCACAGAAATTTTCTTGAAGTTGTCAGGGGACCTATGTCATCTACCCTATTCCGTGACCATCTTATCCTTCCACTGGAGATTTCTTGAGGTGGCAAGTGCCCTAATGGCTCAACTGCTAGACCCACGCCCACCAATGTTGGGGCCTTTTTGGCTTCCAAGATGCCCTTAGCAACAGCTTTCACCTCATGTGCATATTGTGGAGGCCTGGAATTGGCCTACCCAAGATATGTCTCTTTGGCATAATGATTATTTGGGGCTGGTTACTTTGCAGACAGGAAAGCAACTGAAAAGTAGAATTTACTTACCCTTTGTAAGAGACATTTACACTGTAAAGGAAATCTCCATCTGTAAAGATATCTCCCTCTCTACCAGGAAGAAGGGGGGATGACCTTATCTCTAGAAACTCTTAATCAATGGGGAAGGCCAGGACTTAAATCTGCATTTGTTTGTTGTATTTGTCTGGTAACCTCCTGTAACTTACTCCCCCCACCCCCAACATCCTCCTTTGTCTTTAGCTGGATATATTTAAGGTGGTAGCTTCAGCCATTTTGGTGAGTTGCTCAGCTTGCCTGAGCCTCTCCCATGTATACATGTTATAAAGCTTTGTTTAATTTTCTTCTGCTGTTCTGTCTCGTGTGAATTTAATTTGTTCTCCAGCCAGACGAACCCAAAGAGGGTAGAGGAAAAGTTTTCCTCCCCTACAATATTAACCCTCAGCAAAGTTTGTCTAGTTAGACCCCAGTCTGGTGAGACCTCAAACTCACCAGCCTGTGGGGCTGGCCAGGACAATGGGCTTTTAGGGCCTATGCCTGTATCCTCTCCTACGGTATTTCCTTCTTATGACACATGACACAAAAGACAGGACAAAAGAAAAAAACACAGTGGCTATCTCTGGGAGGAAAAGGATCAAAAAGCCAAGAGTACTCTACCAAATTTACCAGAGCCACACAAGAAACTAGCTTCCCAAATGTTTTCTCCTGTCAACCTAAATTTAGAAAGAGAAAAAATTCTCACCACTTGCTTCCACTGGACCCCGCAGATAGAGATTCCAGGAGGCTGATGTGGTAAGAAATCCTACCTTTTGCTGGCTTTCGTCAGGCGACCCAGGAGCTCCTCATCCACAGTGGTCCCAGGGAGGAAGTAGCTCTTCCAGCTGGAGAAGGCAACTTGCCGGCTAGTGGGGATCCTACCTACGATGCCAAAATTGTCAGAGAAGTGGGAGAATTCCCCCCTTTTCCTTAAGGTTCTCGTGGCTGGTCAAATAAAAAGGCAGGTTAGCAGGAGAACATCAAACAAAGTTTAACAGCATGTGCATATGGGGAAAATCTTAGGAGAAACCGAGTGACTCAGCCAACTGGCCCAGACTGCGTGTTTACGCATCTTCAGCTACAGACAAAGAGGATGTTTGGGATAGTGACTTGGGCTTCAAAGGGGAAGGAAACTCACATGGAAATGGAAAAGCAAATGTTTGGTAAATAGAAATTTGATAAGAGTGGGCTTAGCAAGGATCCTCCCAGTCTACCAGAACCCAGAGTTATCTATGGTGATGGTCTGTCCTGGGGACAGGGCTTTATTTTAAAATTCTTTTAGGCAGTTAGGGGGGAAAAGTCGAATGTTCTTCCTGAGTCTGAGCCTTTACTGTCTTCTGCTTGAAATAACCACATACCAGAGTGGTGCATTTTGGGGCAGCCTGCACTAGACTCCATCAACAGAAATAATAGTTTTTGTAAGACTCCCTCAGTTGCCTTCAGTTTATAGCTCATCGGCCAGAACCAAGTCACATGTTTGTCTCTAGCCACAGGGAGACAGGAAGGTAGGCATTTTTAACTTAGGGCATGTACATCCCATATGAAGTCAAAGTTAGAAAAGGAGAAAGAGAGAATAGATGTGGAGTAGCCCCTAGCAGTATCTGCCTTGTGGTGAAGGCAATGAGATATAGAAAGACCAGAAGAGTTAGGACGTAAATAGAATAAATGGGGAAGCAACATCATGGAAGGTTTAAAAAGAGATGAGTTTAAAGCTTGGAGAAGTATTAGCTGATGGTGCCATTGTTTTCAGGTAGAAGTAAAGGTTAGACCTGTGTGACTGATCCACAGCCTAAAGACATGTTAACCACACAATTATTTGTGCTTCATTTATTCATTCCATAGTTCATCTTTTGAGGATAAGTAAAATAATATAGAGATATAGAGATCCTTGTTGCACTTAGCTTGAATCATAGCCAACCTTAAGCACTTTGGAAAAGAACTTCTAAAATTTTGAACATGAGTTTTTCCCCACGAGAGCAGCCCATATTTTCATGTGTGGCGTGGGCTTTATCAATAATATACTATGTGATTTTATTTCTATGTTTTGACTCATCATAGTGTCAATGAAAATAATCCATAATCAATCTATAAATGAAAACTGGGATGAGTTTACTATGAGCCAGATATGAGGACTAGCTTAGCCCGGGGCATTCCTTCCCCAGGAAGGTAAGGGCACCAAAGAAGTGGAGTGTATGGAGTGGTTATACACCCTCAAAGAGCATTTTCACATATGATTGAAATGGCCCTTTTACAGTAGTCAGGAGACTGCTCTGTCGGCACAGAGATTGATGGACACTGCAGGTAGCAGGTCTACTGTCTCGGTGGGCACAGCAGGGTGGCAAGTCTGTTGTCTCAAGCTGGGTGGTCACAAGTGAGCACAGCAATTAGTTCCTAGCCTAGGGAAAGATGGTTATCCTTAAGGAAATGTCAATGTCGGGGAAGTTGCATCTTTATCTTAAGGGCGTGTGTTCTTGTCTTTGGGACACAGCAAATGCTTAAAGCAGATGTACAAGGCATGCTCAACGGCCACGTCATGCCCTTTTGGAAAAACAAGGTCAGGCCAAATTAGGTTTATACCAATTGGCTTCCTCATAGTCCAATATCCTATTGCTTGCCATTTGCTTGTCAATAGTCTTTATTGCTTGAGTGCAACCAAATCCAGCAAGAACATTCAAGAGAAATGCCATGTTGACACAAAATAACCAATAACCATCCTACAGATAGGAGAAATAAGGTGAGTTTACTTGAGCCAGAGTGAGGATTATAACCCGAGAAGGCCTTATAGTTTTGGTTCAGTCTTATATCTTTTTAGAACAAAGAAGATACATTAAAGACACCTACGTCACATTTTCAAAGAGGTCTTCAGTTGCAAATTAGCAGGTCAACATGACCATGATGCCAGGAAAGGGACTAATCTGGGCATTACCAATAGGGCGTAGGAGGGGAAGTGTGCCTTCTTATCTTAAGAGAGTGTGTTCTTTTTTTTAATGTTCAAGCAGGTGTACAATGTATGTCTGATGGGCAATAAGTCAGGCTTTTTAATTCAAGCCGATTCAGTTTTGAACTCGAAATAGTTATATACCTCAATGTGTGAAATCTCTTGTCAGCCATGAGACACTGAACACAACCCTCTGACAGTTAATGTTCCGACTCGTAATTAGGATTTTGTAAAACTGTTGAGTTTCTACTAAACTTTCAGAAACCATGACCCCACATTGAATATAGAGTATCTCTGTCAGCCTTTTAATGTAATAAGGGATTAAATGATATCAAAATTATTGTTTATAAATAACATGTACCCATTTTTCTTATATTCCATTGAGTCTGTTGAATGCAAACCAAACACAAAATCCAGAGAACTCTGAAATGAAAGACTAAGAATTTATGATACTTTTAGTAATGTAGCACTTGGAAAGTGAAGATGTTTGGAAGGACAAAGGGCTCTTAGAAAAACCTCGTGCAGGTTGGAATCAACATGACTCTTCACTTTGAGAACAGGTTACTTTTCATGCCTGAAACCCTGGTTTCCATGAGCTATGCTCTTTCATCAGAATCCAAACATAACCTTTTCTTTCTCTCTTTCAAAAACAGTTTGAGTGAATAACCCACCTTGCCTTATTGTTTAGCTCCTCCATGACCAGTTAGGTCTGGCCCCTTGTCTCTAGCAGATCACGATGCCTGTGATCTGAGCAGCAATCACTATCATGCTGGTGATATAATTTTGCAATTTAAGTGAAAAGAAAGAAATCCTTAGAGCATGCATTAAGCAATTTTGTGAACCACTTGTTTAAAAAGTTTACTTAAATGTTCCTTTTAAATGTTGGTCTAGTATTCACAGGTGAGAACTCACCAAATCCTCTGAAAGCTCATAAATGAATATCTTACTTGACGTCAAAACAGAGAAGCATATTTCAGAAATGTTTTTGTAATACTGATTACAATTGTGAACTCTAAAATGAAAAGCTAATTGTTCCTCAAAATTCTTACAAAATTCTTACTACATTGTTGTAGTAAGAAATGCACTTGGGGCTGGCCTGGTGGCGTAGTGGTTCAGTTCGCACCCTCAGCTTCATTGGTCTGGGGTTCACAGGTTCAGTCCTGAGTGTGGACCTACACGCCACTCATCAAGCCATGCTGTGGTGGTGACCCACATATAAAACAGAGGAAGATTGATGTGGATGCTAGCTCAGGGACAATTTTCCTCATGAGAATAAAAACCACGGAGGCACTCAAATACAACAGTTGCTTTGTAGTAAAATTAACAAAAAAAGTGGACTCCAAGCCATCTAAAATACTTGTATTGTGTTGGTATTTCAGAAGTGAATTTTTTAAAAACTGGCTCTTATTACTCAAAACATTTATATATTCTAGAAGAGAATCAAATATCCCCATCTAACAAAGATGCTTTCTTTTTCCGTTAAAAATAATTTGGCTTAGCTAAGTAAATAAAAATCAAAATAAACTGTATAATTTTTTAGCATTATGCAATGTTATTGAATAAAAAAGCCAATATTAACATTTGCAAATTATAAAATGTGAAAGTAATTAGGAGGTCAATAAAATAACAAATAAGAGAGATTTGTAGAAATGTATAAATGAGACTTAAAATCCAATTGCTGTAGATGAGCTGAGGAATTATGTACATATTTATTATTTAAGAAAACATCTATTTCTAAATCTCATGGAATCAGATAAACATTTTTCATGTATAAGAATATTCAGTAGACATCTTTAGCTCACTAATTCTAAAAACCCATTGACTTTAAAGTACCAAGTAGAAGAAAGAAGTTTGTTCATGTAAAGTAACTTTATGTTCTGTGTGGTGCTTTATTTCTCATGCATACTAGGCATTCAACACATATTTTTTGATGAATGAACAAAATAAAATTGTTGTTGATTTAAAAAATATACAACAACATACTGTACTGATATTTAAGAAGAATTTGTTAAGATAATTGCTTCTCATGCTCATATCTAAGATAATTATTCCAAAATGAGGCTCTGGGTCCTCACAGCTCTAATAGCTCTTAACCAGAGATGCATATTAAAGAACTAAAATATTTTGTCTTATTTTATGTAAGAAATTACTTGACCTTTTTTTTTTTTTACAGATCTCACATTAATATCTGATAAAAATGCTTCAACTTTCTAGGCAGTGTTTCTTACACTGTCATCTTGGACCGCTTGCATCAGCATTATCTGAGAGCTTATTAAAACAGGAGACGTAAATCAGGCTTTCTGGCCTGGATCTCAGGAGATTCTTAAGCACCCAAAGCAAGAGAACCACTGCTTTTTGAGCTCCAGTAAAATGGGGCCCGAGTGCTGAGCACACTGGAATCGTCAGGGAGCTGGTTACCAGTGCAGATCAACTGGTTCTGCTCCAGGGTGACCGCCAGGAGTCCTGGACCCCAGGAGTTTGGCTCTCCTCATTGTGTCCCTTAGTTATTTCTGAGAGGTTTGCCATGCTCTGCATTCCACCTGCGGAAAGGCAGATTCCCTGGTGATCTGTTTGGGTTCTTCATCAACCCACTACGCCCCACCGCGTAAGTGATGTCTCCTGGTTTAGATGGCCATCAGGCAGGGAGGGCCAGTTTCCACTCCTCTTTCCACTCTCCCAGTCTTGCAACAGAGGCTTGCCTAATTCTCCGTTAAGAAGCTGTGACCATCAGCTAACTTTTGAAACTTTTCTGATAGACTTAGGTTCACTTACAGAATGAGGCGTTTCCTAAACAAAACCGCAGCGTGCTGCTGTCCTCGGACTTGGAGCTGCAGTGTGGAAATCCCCACCTTCCCCATCCGTCCGCCCCCCTCCAGCCCCCAGGAATGCCACCCACTCCAAGGTCCAGAGAGAAAGGAGCTTCTTTTCTTCACCCAGGTCTGTACAGAAACATTCTCACCTTCCCCACTAAAAGCTGCAGGTTTAGGGCTTAAAAATCCCACTCAATACAATTTATATTACCAAACAGAACAGTTAGCTTCCCTGTGTGAAACGTCTTTCAGATTATTCGTTGTTTTAATTTTTCCCAGGAAAAAGGGGCAGATACCTGGCTTTTACTTTGTGTGACTGAGGAGCCTATTAAGTGGTTTTCTTGGGATGGAAAAAGTGTTCCTCAGAGAAGAACAAAAATATTTTATCTTCTGACATAGAAACTTTGCAGCTTTATTTAAAAGAAAGACAACTTTTTTTTCTACTTTCTACCCTTTATGACCTCAAAATCTTTGTGCCAAGTTTCAGACATGATACTCTCTATATATCGTATACTCTCTATATCTCGTATCTCTATATATCATATACGTGTTGCTTTAGGCTCTGTAAGAATCCCATACGTGGAATAAGTTATAGGTTTAACATTTTTTTTTCTAACTATTCATTTCTAGAAAACGGCAGGGCAGTTAAAGAATGACAGATTGCTGATAGTAAATTGAAAACCACTTATTTATTAATTATTCTAAAACAGTATAATTAACATGACTGCATATCTAGGTTTCAGTGAGAATAAATGAAAATAGATTTGTTAGTGTTAAGAAACCCTCACGTGAAAGATCCCTGTGACTCACCAGCAAGTGTCAGTGGGCTTTGGCTGTACCCCCCAAATGCTGGAGAGGATGTGGAGAAGCTGAGTCACTCAAACATTGCTGGTGGGGATGCACAATGGCACAGTCACTGTGGAAAAGTACGGCAGTTCCTTCAAAAGCTAAGCATACTACTATTATATGACCCCAATTTTGCTCCTGGGCATTTATCCCAAGTTTAGGCAAAAACTTGTCCATAAATGTTTATAGCACCTCTATTCGTAATACCGCAAATCAAGAAACACCCTAGATATCCTTTAATGGGTGAATGGTTAAATAAACAGTGGTACATCTATACCATGAAATACTACTCAGCAATAAAGGGGAACAAATTGTTGATACAGGCAAGAACTTAAAAGAATCACTGGGAAACTATGCTGAGTGAACAAAGTCAACCACAAATGGTGACATACTGTGTGACTCTTTCTAAATAACATTTTGAAATGAAAAAATTATAGAAAATATAAATAGATTAGTTGTTGCCAGAGATTAACAAAGGGATGGGGTGAAAGGAAAGTCGGTGTGACTATAAAAGGGCGACATGATGGAAAAGCTGTGAATCTTGAGGTGATGGTACAGATACACCTGTATCTTGACTGTATCCATGTCAATATCCTGGTTGTAATAGTGTTTCATAGTTTTGCAAGATACTGTCATTGAGAAAAACTGGGTAAAATGTACCCAAGACCTTATTTCTTACAACTGCATGTAAATCTTCTATTATCTCAAAGTGAAAGCTTAATTAAATAATACCGCCACTGCTCCACCCCAGACTAATCAAAGCAGCATTTCTGAGGCTGGAGCCTGGTCATATCTGTGGCCTCAGTTCCGTCCCAGAAAGTTTATGTTCTCAGTCAGAGATACACCAGCTGGGCCATAATTACAGAGTTCCGACACACCCTCCACCTCCCAAGGCTCTTTCAACCGGTCTCAGAGACTCATGCCCACTGCGCTTGTCCCTATTCTGTGGCCCTCCACCTTGGATCCAGCCTCTACAGTTTCTGCGTGGTTGCCTCACTGGAACCTCAATTTCTCTTTAGGACTAAAGTTATGCCTTGACAACAGCCCACATCAATGGCCCCGCTTCGTCTCCGTCAGGTCTCTAGGTGGGATTTTACATGACAATCTCTTTCATTTTCCCTAAAGCCAGACTTTTCTGGATGGTTCCAAATATAAAAGTCCGTCTAGATTTCCTTTCTCACAGGGGTGGCTTTCAAGCAGGTTGCTCACCTGCTTTCTTGCCCCATTGAGTCTCGGCTCTGCCCCAGAGTCCTCCCTTTTCCCATCAGCCTGTGTTGCTGATGTCCCAGCATTGTTGGGACGCAGAACGCCTGCTAATTCCTGAGCACCCTGTACAATGTAGGTCTCCATGTGATTCCATCTTCTGTTTCTCTGTTTTATCTTCTTGATTGTTTGCTTCCCAGCAGTTAGTACAGTTTGAGATTATTTTGTCTTTCTACTTTTCTTTTATCTGCCAACCTAAATTAGAATAGAGAGAATTCTAATTTCATTCTAATCTCTAGTCATGAGAATAGAGATTATGTCTTGCCCACTGTTGTACTTAATGTGCCTAGCATGGTACCTGATACAAAGTTAGTAGAAGCCACTCAATAAATGTTGTTAAAATAAATTAAATTATTGAAATAAACCATGCAAGGCAGTTGCAAATAATATTTTCATAATGCTGAAAACCTTCTAATAACTAGAATTCAGCTGGATTATGAAGAAACATGATGTACTGGAAACAATAAATTCTGGAAACAAACAGAACAGCTTCTTTTATTTATTGGCTGTGGACCTAGGCAAGTTAACTGAACCTCCTTAACCTCTCTTTTCATTTTTCTAAAGCTGGAATGCTGATTCCCATCACTAAGAGTTCCCGTGGAAACTAAGTAAAATAACGTTAACAGCATAGGTCCTGTGGCTGTGGTGGAGTGCTTGTCAATCAGAGTTAGGGTCCTTTCACCAACTCCTCAATCTAATGCAATGTTTAGACTGAGCTATTTTATCTTCAGAAGTAGCAAGTAGAATAAAAAATTAGTTCAGATCAGTGAAATTATTAAAGGTATTCAGCATTTGCCACAGAGAATACATGTGATTCAGTCTTTAACTCCAGTCTATATCTCTATCCACAATTATTTCCAGCAAGAACCGATGTATGTGATTATATTCTTCAGAAGTTATAAGAAGCTTAGTTATACATTACATTATGAAAATGAACTTTTTGAGGTGAGACAGTTAAGTTTACAAATACATTTTAGAAAGCTTTTAATAGCATAAGAGTCAAAAGTGGACAAATTTAACCCAAGAATCTTTCTATTCAACTAAATTTGACTTTTTTGTTTTTGAGATGGGTGTTTTGGAGGGCATATCTCACTTGCTGTTACACTAGGTAAAGCTCAAATTTCTTCCTACTATGACATGGTTTGTGATTAAAAACAAATTAGGGGGCCAATCGGAGTTTCTGCAATGTTGGAAACTTGCTAGAATGTTTTTTGTGTAGAGTAGAGGGTATGTTTAAGAATCAGGAAGCTGTGTCCTTGGTACTGTTCCACCGGATTCAGTTACTAAATGCTCTTAGCTCTTACGGACATTTTGATGAGATTTTCTTAAGATATGGTGGTCTGATGTCATGAATAATTGAATGCAGCCTTAGGATATTGTTCCAAAATATATGGTTCCATCTCAAAAACTTAAACATTAAAAATGAGGGAGATTTTCTCTCTTAGACATGGGATCTGCACAAAAACGAGAATAATGATGAATGTAAGACCCTTGTTGAAATTTGTACTGAGTGCACTGTTGGGGAAATTTCGTCTTTTCAATTCATGTTTATTTAGTAGGAACTGCTTTAAAACACATTTCAAATAATTCTGGTTTCAAAATCTTTAACTATGTTACACAATGTTGTTTGAGGGAGCTACTCAGAAATTTCTTCCTCTTTATGCTTTTATTAATACAGTTGCTGGAAAAGAAACTTTATGTTTTAGAACACTCAATCTATTTGAAGTAAACCTATGGAAATTCTTGAGCAAAATAGATTTTTAAAATATAATTTCATTTCTTTCCATTTTTTAGGGGCAAGAACATTAGCTCTAAAATGACTGACCTCTTTCACTGTTAATTTCGGTTATGACAGTTCCATACTTAGGAAAGCAAAGCGTTCGATGTGGCTTCAGAGCACTTTTCTCCTCAATTTAGATTTGCTTTATTAGCACGCTTTCCTCTTATGTACAGTCTTGTTTGTTTTAATTTCTTTGTACATAAATGGACATTTTTTCAATGGAAATGAATTTTGAATAATGAAAAATGCAATATAATATTAAGTTCAATAACCTGTACGAAATGAACTATTAGAGCATTTGACCTTCATGGCCAAGCCATGTGTAAGTTATATTTTTCATTTGTAAAGATAGATACTGTAACTCAATAATCCATCATGAATTCTTTAAAAATTTACCCTTTCTGCCGAAACAGATAAATCTTTGGCTGCAGAAAGCACTCCAGCTCCACCTCCTGTGAGAGTATCAAATGAGCTTGAATTTGCACACTGCTCATACTTCCCTGGTATGAAACAATTTAAAAATGAGTTATTTTATATGTTTATTCAAAAGGTGACTATAGTCTATAAACAGTACTGTGGGAGAAGGTCACATTGTGATTGATGCCCCATCCAAAATATGATTCACCTAGTCAGAGTGGTTTAATTTAGAAAATTCTTTCTGTGCTTCCTAAGCTGATCAGTATTCATAACTACATAATTAGTAGGTAATAGGTTGGGATGAAAATAACCACTGCCTGCAGATATCCTGAAAAAAAGACCTCAATTCTCTGCTATACAAAGGAAGATGTTATATTTCAGAGCTACTTGTTAGAAAGCTTCTTCTAGTTGTTGACATCTTTCTCAAAACCATTTGAACATCACCAGTGCCTCACTCCATATTACTGGTGTAATTACAGGATGATTTGGTTTTGGAGGTCTTACCTAGGGATAAACGAAGATGACCTATTCTCTTTTCTGAGTCAAAAGCAAGTGCTAAGGAATGGATTCACTGGTTTACTTAACAACCTAAGACCATGGAGTAGTGACAGTCTTTAGCTTTCTTGAGGAAGGAAATTAACTCTGGATTTTCAAGATAAAGACACTATGTGAGAGAATTCCAATGAATTTGCACAATGGAAGAAAATTATAGTGCCATGGTGTTATCTAATTGGGTCATTAATGCTGCCATATTGAACCAGTTGTCCTAGAATCATATTAGATCCAGAAAAATAGATTTCAGGCATTGGAGTATTCACTGGAATCTCTGATGAAGTTTGCATGCACACAAAAACTTAAGTTGTTATAATCAAGACATGATTATCTCAAGATAGTCTCTGCATTAAGTCTTCTGTTCTTGTCATTTCTAACTTAAGGGCAGGAAACAAACGTTTCAGTTGTAGGGTGTTTCAATACAACTTAACCTTATATTAAAGTGCCTCAAAGAGAGAAATAGGAAGTAAACTATAAAATTTTATTCTACGTGTATTCTGCTTGAAACTTTAATAGTATTCTGTAATTTCTCAAAAGGCTGAACACATGCAAATTCAAGCTCATTTGATACTCTCACAGGAGGTGGAGCTGGAGTGCTTTCTGCAGCCAAAGATTTATCTGGATTGCTCTGATGAGAGTATACAGTATTGCTGGCATATCAGAGATAAAAAAATGCTTAGAATTAAGTGCTCACATTTCCTTTTTTTTTTTTTTAAGATTTTATTTTTTCCTTTTTCTCCCCAAAGCCCCCCCGGTACATAGTTGTATATTCTTACTTGTGGGTCCTTCTAGTTGTGGTATGTGGGACGCCGCCTCAGCGTGGTTTGATGAGCAGTGTCATGTCCGCGCCCAGGATTCGAACCAACGAAACACTGGGCTGCCTACAGCGGAGCGCGCGAACTTAACCACTCGGCCACGGGGCCAGCCCCTCACATTTCCATTTTGATTGTGACATAACTGACAGAATCTTTGGATTCTAGGTCAACATATACTACATTGGAGTACATTGAAATGTGCTGCTCCAGTCCATTTGCTGAGTGGGTAACCAGTAAGGCTTCTAGCTTAGATTTGTGCCCAAAACAAAAGAGGGCCCTGTAGACAGTGTAGACAGTACAAGTATCTACCACTGGGCCTTATGACCTAACAGATCCAATGGTAGTTGATGTAACGATGATTGATAGGTGTGCAGACTGGGGCATCTGACAAACCCAGAAAGGAGAATTGTACTGAAGAGCACCAGGGTTTTGGAGCAAGTGGATACTATCTAATCATAAAATGAGTATTGTCTAATCTCTCAAGCTATAAATTCAGGCTTACAGAGCTGCATTGTGTCATCTATGACATTGAGCTTCAGCAGAAGCTAAGATATAAGTTGCTTGAACAGGTGGCTCAGACCCAAGTGACACCTTCTTTTGCAGCATTGCCACTTTTTCTTCAAACCTATGCAATCGTGTGGAGTGAATAATGCAGAAAATGTAATGCATTGTTCTAGCCCCACTCAGAGATAGTTCTGAAGGACAGTGGGTAAAGAAAACCCTTTTAGGAGGCAGAAGTTCAAACATGCATCTGGTTTTTCACTTTGCCTAGAAGAAGAGAAGGCCTGAGGTGTAGATCTATATTATGTCATTTCTATTAGCTGAAATTTTGCCCAAATAATCAGGGACTTGGAAGGAATAAAACTGAAAAATTGTTGACCTGAAGGTCTGGGGAAGGGGTATGTGAGGATGAGACATTGAGAATGGCCACAGAGTGTGGGTTTTTGTTTCTCATGATCATAGGGATCTACCACATAGAAGACTGTCAATAATCAGATGGATAAGAGGAGGCAGTTTATAGACATCAGTTAGCCTCTCTCTCCAGCCACCCCAATGTTTACTCAATGATTGCATGTAAAAAATGGCCACAAGTCAGGGACGTAGGTTACGCAAGGGCTCAACACTGTAGACTTTTATCACAAGCCTGATCTTAATACCACCACTGTTGAGTGATCAGCCTGGCAACGGCAAAGAGCAGTACTGAGCTGCCAGTGTCATGCTATTCCCCAGTGGCACCAGAAAGTTAGCTAGTCTTCTCTGAAATACACATTTACTTTGAAATTGGATTTGGCTTTCCTATGCACAATATTTTTGCCATCACCATCATCCAATGTTCTACTCACCACCTTGCTTTTCCACACAGTATTGCTACTGACTAAAGAACAGCAAAAGAAGTGATGACTAGACTTATGCCTAGGGAATCCACTGTTGTTTCCATATACTCCATCATCCAGAAACAGCTAGCCTGATAGAATGTTGAAATGATCTATTAAATCCTCAACTACAATGATGGTTCAGTCAAAGCACCCTCTGGAGCTGGGGTGGTGTCCTATCTCATGTTATACATGCTCTGAGCAGCATCCAAGGCCTGGTGATTTTTTTTATCTGGAGCCAGATCCTGGAACAAAGTGGTAGAAGTAGGAGTGGTTCCTTCAACTATCACCCTTGGTGACCACTTGTAAAATTTGTTTCCTATCCTGTGCTCTGCTGCTGTAGAGGTTTTAATTATCAAATGCTTCTACCAAGAGATTCAATAGCAATTCCATTAAATTGGAAGTTGAGACTATCACTTGGCCACTTTGGGCTTCTTATTTCATTGAACCAAGAAAAAAATAAAGGGCTTAATGAAGAGTTTAGTGTGACTTATTTATTTATTCATTTTTAGGAAGATTATCCCTGAGCTAACATCCACCACCAATACTCCTCTTTTTGCTGAGGAAGACTGGCCCTAAACTAACGTCTGTGCCCGTCTTCCTCTGTTTTAAGTGGGGCACCTGCCACAGCATAGCTTGACAAGAAGTACATAGGTCCACTCCTGGGATCCAAACCAGTGAACCCCAGGCTGCCAAAGCAGAACCTACAAATTCAATGGCCCCTAGTGTAATTGATCTTGTTTACTAAGGAGATATGGGTTGGTACTTCTTAAGAAGGATAGGGAGGAATATATTGGGAACACAGAAGTTTTTAAAGATGCCTCCTAATATTTACACATCCAGTAATAAAAATTAATGGAAAGCTAACTACAGCAACCCAAAAAAGTAAAATCACACATGGTTTAAGCCAGAGAATAAAAGTTTAGGTCATTAAGAATAGAATTATGAATGTCAAGAGTTACGCAGAAGCTGAGATTTTACTGCAAGGTAACACGTGAGCTAGTCACAGTTTCATGGATGCTGGCAAGAGACATGAGACTCTTGGGTCAGACAAAAAGGACTTCGTTTCTCACCATAATAGTAATAGAAGAGTGTCAGCGTCTGTGCTTTGTCCTCAAGAACCAATTCCTGCACAGTGTTGCAAAATGGCCAGATGATGGGTATACACACAGCGAGTGGCACCACAGGAGAACACTAAGCTTAGGAAACCCCAATCCTTGTAATGGGCAGTGAGCCTGACTGATGTCTGCCCCTGTGGGAGATATCGTCTTCGTTAAACTGGATAATAAATAAACTTACCGTTTGCTTTGGAGGGAGACATGATCTCTTCTTTCAAAGACTGGTTACTATGCAACTATCCTTGAAATGATGGTCCTGAAATAAATGCTGTCAGTGCCTCTGTTTGCAAGATTTGCAGAAACTTGAGCGTTCTGTGGATAACCGTCTTCCAATGACCAGTTTAGGTGCTGGATAAGGGCAAAGGCAAAATGGAATGTAGGAGGAAGAAGTTTACCACTTAGGACCTTGTGACTAATTTTTGAATCAAGGATTGTGGTAACTATGCATATATTTTTTATTATTGCTTTATTATGAATATACTTGAATATAATAACTGTTTTTCTCTCCTTTCTCTACCGTTTCATATCATATGTATTGGTTGTGATTAACATTATTATTCATTGTTTACATTACAAGCCATTGATCAAAGAAGGATTGTTCCTAAGCTAGACAATAAATGAACATTATTCAGACATTGATATGATAATTTACAAGACTTGTTGTCTTCCTTTTTTGGGAGAAAGGTTGAGTGTGTCTTTGTTAATATAAGAGATAGTTGTTTTTATGTTAGTTGGAAGTGTGTCTTTGATATTATTATTGTTTGGAAGGTTAGTAATGGGCCAGAGATTGTGAATGGATGTTGAATATCCAAAAGGTAGAATTTACCTGATACTGTTGCTGATTGTCAATTCCATCCCCGAGATTCTAAACTCTGCTTATCCTAGAGTAGGACAAAGCCTAGAAACTACTTCTCCCCTTGCCAGCTGAGTGCCAGCTAGATTTGCAAATCAGAGGCTCAAGCACGAGGTTTGGAAGAAGAGGAAGAGCAGCCATTGTCATCCACCGCAGCTGTGGGAAGGCCTGTGAGCATCATCAGATCAGGCACATGATTCTTGGGCATCATCCTGAGAATCCCTCACTTTGGTATTGCAGGCTACTGAGACTGTTGGTGGAAGTTTCCTCTGCTCTTGACTTCTGCTGTTTTCAATTTCCTGAAAAGGTCTTTCCTCACATTTGCTCCTGTCAATTTCCAGTGCTTCTGCATTAATTCCTTGTATTAAACCTCTTTCTACACCAAATAGAGTGGCTTTTTTGGGGGAGAAAAAGAAACCTTTCACACCAAATAGAGTGGAGTGGCTTTTATTTTCATGCCCAACCTCTGACTAATACAGGGGAGTAATTCTCTAGAAATACCTACTGACTCTCTTTGAAGAGCAGTGTTAGAATGATTAAAATGAATAATCAATCTGCCCAATATTCTTGAAAGTAAACGAATTCTTAAAAATCTGTCTTATCTGATATCTGTGAGCCATTTCCATGAAAGATAACATAACTTTAAGCAGTATCTATCATCTATTTTTTTTTTTAAGATTTTATTTTTTTTCCTTTCTTCTCTCCAAAGCCCCCCGGTACATAGTTGTATATTCTTCGTTGTGGGTCCTTCTAATTGTGGTATGTGGGACGCTGCCTCAGCGTGGTTTGATGAGCAGTGACATGTCCACGCCCAGGATTTGAACCAACGAAACACTGAGCCGCCTACCGCGGAGCGTGCAGACTTAACCACTCGGCCACGGGGCCAGCCCCTCTATCACCTATTTTAAAATTAACCTCCAATCTGCTTGCACGTGATGGTCTTGGTCTTAAACCTGGGCGTCAGTTTCCTCGTAGGATGGTTAAGCAGTGTAAGTGTAACAGTTCACATTCAATGCTTAGCACATAGTTAAATGCTCAGTAAACACTAGACATTATCACTAGTAGGAGTGTTAGAATTATTAACATGTAAGATATATTGTGTATAGCATGAGAGAGATGGTAAAAAAATATTGATCTCAAATCTTCTCTCTCATTTTTTTTCCTGATATCAGCACAGAAATTTAGTAAACAGAGGGGAAGGGAAAGTGTTCTCCATCTCTAGCATCAAATCACTTAAACTTTACTGAGGGCTCGCTATGGTCAAGGCACTTATTCAACAAAGTGGCGGCAGGGACTGCATCCATCTTGTCTGGGCTTGTGTCTTGGCACCAACAAGCAGCCTGACACACAGCCAACTGTTGGTAAAAATTTGACAAAAGGACAAAAAATTGTATTGAATACTGTGGTGGGAAGGAAGTGTGGAGTTCAGTACACACAAAGATGTGTAAAACATGGTCCTTAAATGCAAACGGTTTATAATCTAATCAGGGAGACTGTTCCAGTCTCAATTAACCATCATTCAAGTCAGACTATACACAAAGGAGGACAGTTCATTCTGTTTGGGGGTGATCAGGGACAGTTTCGACAGAAAAGAAAGTGAGCTGTGACAGGTAAGTTGGAGTGTGTCAGGCTGAGGATGGCAAAGGGAGGGAAGATTGAGGAGTGATGGTATGAAACATGAGTTTTGTTGGGATTTAGGGGGAAATAAGTAATACTCCTTTATCTGCTGCCTCCTTAATTTTAGAGCCAGTTGAGAAGTACAGCAAGGATCGCTCAGAGATTGAACTGTCAGCTTTGATATTGATAAGGTTGAATTGATTCTCTGAATCGACCTTACCTCCCACTTCCAGAGTGTAGGTCTGCCACTCGCAGGCTCAGAATGCGTTCTGGTGAGCTTCCTGCCTTGGAGACACAAAACGAGGACAAGACACTCTGAAAAGAAGGAAGACAAAAACCACGTACACTCATTTCCTTCTCCCAAACTCATCAGTCACTGAGGAGAAGTAAACCAGGATCCAGAGAAAAAGAGACTGAGTGATCTGTCCAGATTTTTCTCCTTCTGGTGGTGAAAATTCCTATGCTTTATGGATATTTGAGAGATGAGGGTTCAGTATTTTCCCAGCATAGGCACACAGACATGTAGATTAAATTTAAGTATTTTTATTTCTTCCTCCATTTACAAAAATCTATCATGTAGCTTTATTCATTGAAATTCAAATAACAGTGGTATGACTTTGCTATGGAGGATGCAGCTGATAAACGTTTGCATCTATCTTCAAATTAGAACTTCTGGAAAATGGAAATAGGAATGCGTTAGTTTATTAAGCAATTTGCTTACTTTAGTTTTATTTTTTCCCCTTGGGATCTCACAAATTATGCCTCAGGGGTCCTCACAAGCTTCCTCTCTATAAGGAAGTTCCTAATAGTTTGCAAGGCATTTCAAATCTCTTAGCTACCCTTTAACCTGTTGTCTCAATCAGCTGTTCCAACTTGAGTGTATTCAAGACAACTAACTGCTGACATAGAAGCATGTGCATGTGTGTGATGGGGATAAAGGGTCTGATAAGGAAGTGAAGATGGGAGAAAGGGAGGAAAAGATGATCCAATTCAATCTCTTTGTCACATTCAGTTCTAATCCACTAGTTTACAGATTTTCCAGCTACAGATTAAAGGCAGGGCCCCCTAAGGACAATATATTTGGTCCTCAAATGGCTGCAAGTTCACTGTGTTCCAGGTTTTTAGAACTAGGGTAGTCTCATCCCTTCTCATATCCCTTTCCCTTCCTTCCTGCTCCCTACCCGTAGTCATTTTGTAACTTTAGGAAAATTGCTTATTTTTTTTTTTTTTTGAGGAAGACTAGCCCTGAGCTAACTACTGCCAATCCTCCTCTTTTTTTTTGCTGAGGAAGACTGACCCTGAGCTAACATCCATGCCCATCTTCCTCTACTTTATATGTGGGACGCCTGCCACAGCATGGTGTTTGCCAAGTGATGCCATGTCCTCACCCTGGATCCGAACTGGCAAACCCCGGGCTGCTGAGAAGCACAACATGCACACTTAACCACTGTGCCACCAGGCAGGCCCCATGAAAATTGCTTATTTTTTAAAATTACTTAAAAATTACTTAATTACTGAACCCTATATTTCTCAACTCCAAAACTGAAAAATTATTCAAATTATTCAAAAACATTCAATTCAAAAACCATTTCTTGTTGAATACTTTCAGGCACTTAGTAGGATTAACTCTCTTGCCAGAAAGAGATGTGGTTAAGTATTTAATTGTAATAAAATGCAATGAATACTATGATAGGGCATATAATCTAAGGCAGTGATTCTCAAGGTGTGGTCCTTGGACCAGCATTATTGGACTCACCTGTGAGCTTGTTAGAAATGAAAACTTACCAGCTCCATCAGACCTATTGAAGCAGAATCTTTGGAGATGAGGCTCAGGAAGCTCTTTTAACAAGCCCTCCAGGTGATTTATGTACATTAAAGTTTGAGAAACACTTCACTAGGGGATCCTAACCTGTGCTAATGAGTCAGGGAGGGTCCATTCAAAGAGGTGATATTTAAAGTGAGGTGTGAGAGATGATTGGGGTAATGTGCGGAGGCTGGGAGAATCTCAGGCAAAGAAAATAGCCAATGTGGAAGTCTGGTGAAAAGCTTGGCATCTTCAAACACTCAAAATCTCTCTAATAGCAGGATTAAGGTGTGTGCTTTGTGGGGACAAGATGTGAACCCCATTTGCACAGGACCCAGTCTCGTGCTCCATCTAAGAGGACTGCCCTGAGCAGTGAAGGAGAACCTAACAGAAAAATGGGCTTCTAAAGTTCAGGGTCTGAGGATGGAGCACCAGCAGCATCAGAGCTCCAGTCCCAGGCCTGGGGACAAATCGCCATAGAATCCATAAAGTGCTCTATGTGAGAAAGTCGGTGACTCTATTCCTTTGATAAATATTTATTATTAAATGTATTGTGCCAGATGTTCTAGGTGCTGGAAATACAGCATGATAAAAGAGAGAACAAGAACAAAAAGTATGTAATAGATGCAGATAAGTGCTCTCAAGAAATACGAAGCAGGTAAGGGGGATAGAGAGTAATAGGGGTGCTCTTTTATGTAGGGTAGTCATAGAAGCCCTATGTCTGACAAGGAGATATTTAGATGGGGACCTGAAGGAAGTGAGAGGGCCAGTCACACAAAGAGCCTTAGAAACAGAAAAAAACAAACACTAAGGCTCTGAGGTGAGAAGACGCTTGTCCAGAATGGAGGGGGAGGGTAAAGAGCGATAGCAGATGAGGTCACTCGATGGAAGGTAGACAGGTCATTCAGCACCTTGGGGAGCGAGCCAGGACTTTGGATTTCATTTCAAAAGAGACTGAAAGGCAGTGGAGAGTTTTGGGCAGAGGGGTGACATGATCTTGACTGGAATTTAATAAGGCGTGTGGGTGTTAGAGTGTTGGGGAAAAGGGTAGATGCTGGGAGGCAGGTGAGGAGTCTAGTGCAAATGAAAAATAATAGTGGTTCGGACAGCGGTGGTCATGGTGATGGTGATGAGAAGTGGTCAGACTCGGGGTATACAATCAATCCCCATTATTCACAGATTCCGTGTTTGCAATCTTGCATTCTTGCTAAAATTTATTTGTAACACCAAAATCAATACTCACAGCATGGTCATTTCTTTCATGGTCATTCACAGACATGCACATGCACAGAGTGGCAAAAAGTCTGAGTTGTCTGGTGTGCACGCTTTCAACTGAGGTCCAGCAAGATGGCACTCTGACTTCTTGTTTCAGCTCTCATATTATAAATGTGTCCTTTTCATGATGTATTTAGTGCCCCATCTTTTGCATTTTTGTGCCTTTTGTTTGGTGATTTTGCTGTTTAGAAAGATCTCAAGTGTGGTGCTGAAATACTGTCTAGTATCCTAAGCACAAGAAGGCTATAATGTGCCTTATGGAGAAAATACATGTGTTAGATAAGGTTTGTTCAGCCATGAGTGACAGTGCTGTTGGCTGTGAGTTCACTGTTAACGAATCAATGAAATATATATTAAACAAATGTATTTAAACAGAAATGCACATAAAACAAAGTTATGCATTGATTTGAAAATATGACCAAATGCACCCAAGGATGTGATCCTATATTTCCTCTGGAAGCAATGATTTAGTGTTAGCTAATTTGAGGTTTGCAGTGACTTTATAGAACATAACTACTGTGAGTGAGAACTGATTGTATTTTGAACATAGCAACTGGATATGCCAACAGTTTGAAAATGAATTATAAGAGAAAAGAGAGGCTATAAGATATTTGGCCTGAACAATTGACAGAATAGAGTTGCCATTTGCTTCTGCGGGTAAGACTGTGGGAGGACCAGGTTTTGTAGTTGACCAAGCTTGATCTTGGATGTGTTAAGTTTGAAATGTCTATTAGGCATTTAAGTGGAGATGTTGAGTAGTCAGTAAGACCTGTGGGTCTCCACAGCAGGTGCTGATGCTACATTCCAACTGTGCCAGCTACATCAACTGTGTGCTCTTTCCTCACTAATCCCCTGGGTTCTTACCAGGAAGAATTAAAAAAACAGGGCATAGAGAAGGAGGTGGGGTGAGGAAGAGTAAAGAAATCTACCACATCCCTCTTTGTCCTGGCAGGCTGGGTTGGAGAGTTTAGAGTTTTGATCTTTATACTGGATTTGTTTATTAACGTTTGTAAGTGACTTTTTATTCTTCGTAACTGAAAGAAGAGCTGTGGGATCTGCTTGCATTTTCATCACAGGATGAGGAAGAATGGGCCCACAGAGTTGTTCCACAGGCCACGGGAAACATAATGCATCCTGGTAGGTTCCATTTCTCCCCGTGCTGATGGTGACAGATTTACATCTCCAAACAAGACCTTCTGATCTGCAGACCCATATGTTGAACTGCTACTAGGTATTTCTATTTGAGTGTCTCAAAAGTTCCTCAGATTCGACATGTTCAATATTGAGCTCATAGTCCTCTCGACAAAGCTTCTCTCCTTGACCAATCTCTAGCCAGGCTTCTCCGAGCCCTCTTCTCAACTAGGCTTCAACCCTGACCTATAAAGACTGGAATAAAACACTAACATAGCCACATAGTTTCTAACAGCTCAAGGCCTCATCCCTAGGATGTCCCTATGCCCCTTAAAGTGTCTTCCTAAGAAAACTCAAGGCTGCCAAAAGAATTCACTGTTTGTTCCAGCTGACACCTGAAGATGGGGCCCCTTTTCCTAGACTCTGTGGGAGCATTGGAGCCTAATGTAGACAAGCACCAGCTAACAAACCCAGATGGGTTTCCCATGGACCAATCCCCTGTTTTATGGAAAAAATGACAGTCTTCCTCCTGTGTTTCTCCTAGTCTCTCATTCTACTACCACATTCACAACACTTCCTACACTTCTGATTACCAAATGTGTGTGGGTTTTTCCCACAACAAGCAATTCTCTGTGACACCAGCTGGGTGTCCTATAATTTAACCAAATTCTGACACTGTTTACCTGGGGATGGTGTCAGACCCCCCAGGTCAAGGGCTCAGTTCTGTGAGACTTCCCCTCACTGCAGATACCAATCACAAACAGAGGTCCCCAGGTTACACAACTTCTCTCTGACTTGTCTACAAATTGGAGGTCCCCACGACCTCTTCCTCCACAGATTTGATTATTTGCTAGGGCTGCTCACAACTCAGAGAAACACTTACATTTACCAGTTTATTCAAGGATATGATGAAGGATACAGATGAACAGCCAGATGAAGAGATACAGGGGGCGAGGTCCAGGAAGGTCCTGAGCACACGATCTTCTGTCTCATACAGTTGGGGTGTGTCACCCTTCTGGTACATAGATGTGTTCAGCAACCTGGAAGCTCTCTGAACTCCGTACTGTTGGCATTTTGTAAAGGTTTCCACGTGTAGACATGATCATTAACTCTATTTCTAGCTCCTCTCCCCTCTCTAGAGAATGGGGAGAGGGGCTGAAAATTCGAAGCTTCTAATCATGGCTTGGTCTTTCTGTTGACCGGCCCCCACCCAGGAGCCATCCAGGAGCTAACCTAGAGTCACCTCATTAGAACAAAAGATGCTCCTAGTGCTGTTATCACTTAGGAATTTACAAATGTTTCAGGAGCCCTGTGCCAGGAACTGAGGGCAGAGACCGATATATATATATATTTCTTATTATTTCACACCCCGCTTCCTGCTTCTTTCACTTATTTACTTCCCTAACTCTACTGTGCCCTCACTCACCACACTCTCTCACTCTCCCTTTAAAACTCCCACTCACTTCTGCACAAATGAAGTTGAGCTCAGTTCACTGTGGACTCTTTCCCTGTTGCAAAAGCCGTTACTGACTCAAATCTGTCCTTACCACTTTAGTGTCCAGCTTTATTTATCTTTAATATACCACTCCACGCCCAAAATCTGGTCCACTTTCACTCTTCCCTATTTCAGTGAATGGCACTATCATCGATCCACTGGTATAAGTCCGACCCTTAGATATCATCCTTGATTTCTCCTTCTCACACTAACTGGTGTCACCTCCTAACTCTCCATGACTAAGCCATCATTGTGTCCTGTGGCTTCAACTGCCAGATGTCTCTTGAATCTGTGCACTTCTTTTCAACTCTACTGCTACCACTTTTGGGGGAGCTGTGTAGAATACCACATAAGAGCATGAGTTTCATTTCCAGATTGCCCACTACCTGGGCTTGAATTCTGTTCTTATTGCATATTATGTTTGTGACCTTGGAAAACTTCATTTTCCTTATCTGTAAAGATCATTACAGTCTCTAATATGTAGGATTGATACAAGGATTAATGTGATATAATATGTCTGGCACATGAATTCTGTTAAAATGAGCTGCTATTAGGTTAAAATACTATCACCTCCTGCCTAGACTATTGCAGTATCCTAACTTCCTAACTGGTCTCCCTGGATCTGTTCTGTCTGCCCCCAGTCCAGCTCTTGCCGGCAGCCCTCACCCTGGGAGGGCTAGCATTTTGAAGTCCAAAGATAATTGTATCATTTTTACTTAAAAGCTTTCAATGGCTTTACTGTTTTCTGTCCTCTGTGTCTAATTAATTTTCCTAATCTTTGGTGTCTCAGCTTGGACATCACTTTGTCAGGTAAGCCTCTTCTTACTCCTCTAGCTTGGTGAAATCCTTTGATACACTCTCTTAACACACTGCTCCTTCCCTTCAGAGCATCTCCACATGTTTGCATTCATACATTCCCTACTCTATTGATGTGGTCCATGTCTGACTCCTGGTAGACTCAATGAGAACAGAGATTTTGTCTGTATTGAATCAGTATTGTGTTTTCACGGCTTAGCAGATAGTACAGCTTGACAGATAGTAAACAGTAAACTTTGTTGAATGAATGTGTAGTAAAGCACTCATGCTTCATACATAGTAGCCATTATTGTTGGCGATGTTTATTGAGAAGAGATATGAGGTGAGAAAGTGCTCTCATTTGCCAGGTGGCGGTCTGGAGCCCTGAAGCAGAAACCCAAGCAAAGAAGTGGTAGACTCATCGTGACCAGGAAGATCACAGTCCGGGGGCCAGGGTTAAAGGACAGCAGAAGAGCCCAAAGACAGCCTGGACTCGAAGATGAAGCTGGACGAAGAACACCTGGTCAGGGTCCTCCTGGCCTCTAAGAGGGCTTGTCTCCAACATTCTTAAAGAGACAGCACATAAATGGAGGCCTTTATGGGAGTCGCTTTGTGTAAAACGATAAACAACAAGGGGGACGGCTGTATTCCTAAATATGTAGCCCCAAGAAAAGGCCAAGCCCTTAAAAGATTGTTACAGCAGAGTGGAAATGACAGCGGAGATAAGGAGGCCGTATTCTTCAGGTTACTCCCTCCACTCCACTGATTTCTTCTTCTTTCCAGAAGGCATAGTTTGAAGGCAGGAAAAATTAGTAAACATATAAGCTATTTATTTAGTTTCTGTCAATCTATTTTCTCTTCACTATTTTAGTAAGAAAAATTGCAAACCTACATCATATTTTCCCTAAAAAGCAAGTCTAATATTGCTAGAATAGCTGACTCAGTCTGCTTGAGTTTATCATCACCTTCATTATTATGATATTGTTATAACTTACAAGAATGAGGGAAAGGCACAACAAAAATAAGAATCTCCCGCATTAATATGGACAGTATTCAGTACTACATTTATTATTTATTCCTTCAAAAGCCCTTATTGGGCCTAATCAATGGACCTTTTTATTAAGAAGTGTGAACTTATGTCTAGTTCTTCTCTCTATTTCAGAAAGGTACATTGGTCAGCTTTTTCACTTTGGTGCAAACTATTCAGTTTTTTGTTTGTAATGGAATTTTTTCTGTTTAAGCTTTTTTTTTCCTAATACACGATCAGCTGGTCTGGTGATTTATAATGATGATGCTGGCTTTCTACGCTCCTAGTGTAGCAGATTGGATGTTTTCTAAAGTCTAAAATAATGGCAAAACATTAAGGATGAAATGAAGATTAAATGAAACCCTCTTTAAAATCCTCATATTTCTGCTTAAATAATCTTACACGTAAGTAAAATGAGGTGTTTGTATCTACTTGACATGGCTTGGCAAATATATTTATATATTAATCAGTTATTTCAAAAGTGATGGGCAATTTTATATACATATTTTGAAACTATGTTTTTGGTACGTACAGTATACTATCCTTTGTATTTTAATTTATGAAGTATAGTTATGCTTCCTTCTCTCCTCTCAAACAAAAATAGAAGTTGATACAGAAAATCGAGCTGATAGTAGTGTAACCATCAGGTTAGCATAATATTTTTGTGATCGTGCTTCAGTTTTGGTCCTGAGGTTCATGGTAATCAGAGCAGGAAGAGAAGTAAACCCCATCATGGAAAAGAGGAAGCATTTCACTTCCTTTGGAGACACTTTCCCACCAGTTTAAAATCCTACAATAAATTTCTTATGTGAGGCTTTATACCCAGGACGCTGAATGATGTAACAGATAATATCTTCTAAATGCAGAACTAAACTATATAAAATGCAGGATAAAATTTCATACCCAGATAGGTGTATTATATATTAATTAGGATTTGGAATCATAGGTCTTATATTTTTGACAGGGTGAAAGCTCATCTAAGCATTTTTACAAAAGCATAGCCAAGCAAATTAATAATGTGAATAGCCTTTAGAAGAAACCACCTAAAGGAAGAAGAGCTACAGCTTTAAGAACTGGAGAAATATCTTTTTTATGTACAAGTAGAATAATTGCCATATGATCTGAGCTAGCGCTTTGATGTGTTGATGAACATTAATTTCTAAGACTCATTAAGGGAGAAAATTTACTAGGAAACATTTAGGCTAATTAAAGATACCGTATATCTGAAAGCTAATGTATCTGAAAAAATACATTTTTGTTGTTTATTAATTTATTTCAAAATAACATTTGTGCATTGTTCCTCCCTGCCGCCAAGTAATCTTGCCAAGTGAAAGTTTACTGCTTATGGAAAGATATTATCAAACTTTGTACCCTTCAGATATGTTTATTCATCATATTCTGTATTACTCCAACTGATTCTTTGATATACTTGTGTATCCTTCACATTGCATAGCAGAGTATTTTGTCATAAAATAAACGCATGAACTGATTAATGAATGAAGGTGTATTTGGCATAAGGACACCATCATTCTCTGTCTGTGATAAGAATTGCAGATGTAGGTTAGTCTAAGTGCTGAAGTTCGGTCCTTTTTGTCCTTCTTTGGTTTTCTCTGGGAACTAGATGAGCACAGACTTTCCTGTTAACCCTCATGCATAAGTTGGCTAAGAATTAAGGCATGGACTTAAAACTATAACGACTAAGTTAACTCGTGTAAAGTGCATCTAATAGTGCATATAGCAGCCAGCAATAACTATCAGTTCTTTTCCTTTCAAATGCATTTTAATTTTAACGGATTCTCTTGCAAATATGAAGACCCTTCCTGATCTGAAGGAATTACATTAAAATGAATGAGTGTGAGACACTAGCACCTACGTTTTTGGAAAGCCCTTGTGCCTCCTCAAGGTATGTCACCTTGATTGCCACTTGTTTATCCACTTACAATTCAGACCCTCCAAGTTTCTGAGGCAAATAGGCCTCCTTCTCAGTTTACAGTCTTTAACGCCTTTCCGTGGACAGTGCAGATGGTCTTCAATCTGAAGAAGCTGTTTTCCACCTCGTCGTGGTATACAGGCATTTAATCACAGTCAGGCAAAACCCACACCTGGTGAATAAACACACATGTATGAAAGAGCTCATGTTGAGAAATCAGTTAATTTTTATATGTCCCGTGTATAAAAGTTTAGTTAGTATTTATGCAAGGGCATAAGAAAGCTGGATTCAGATTGGAAAATGTAATAACATTAATTTTCCTTCATTTGTTTCAAAAAAATAAATTCTAAAGCAATTTCAAAATATTTCTAAAAGTCTGCCTGCATTGAGTTAACAGATGGCATGTTATAAAACAAAGAAATTATTTCTTAAAGGTTTCATGGAATTAAAAATATAATGAAATACAGTTTGCTTTACAATTCAATAAATTTTATTTTGGAATTAACTTTATAATTTTTAAGACCTGAATCCATATAAAATGCTGACACGGTTTTTCTTTGGTCTTGGCAATGTCCTTCTGCCATTTTCAAATCAACAGGCTCTTTTGCAAATAGATGTGTTCTGTATATGTATGTGTTTGTCGGCAGCTCTGTGTATGAATGTGTATAAGGATATAAATTGGAAACCTGTTTTTTGTTTTTTTTGAGGAAAATTAGCCCTGAACTAACATCCGTGCCCATCCTCCTCTACTTTGTATATGGGATACTGCCACAGCAGGGTTTGATAAGCAGTGTGCAGGTCTGCGCCTGAGATCTGAACCAGGGAACCCCAGGCTGCCAAAGTGGAGCACATGACCTTAACCACTGCACCACCAGGCTGGCCCCTGGAAATCTGTTCTTTAAGTTCTGTCTTGTCAGGACTTGCATACAGTGAAGGATGAAGTAGAAATGATTTCAATTTGGTCAAGAACTGCCATTGGGTATATAGTAAGCAGAACAATTTAGCATTATATAAATGGGCTTTTATTGAGCAGATTCCATCATAAGGCAGAAACCTATAGCCTCAATCAGCTAAAATCTACATGGGAGAGTCCCAAGGTTAGCCCACTATATTAGACTATCATTACAAACTTCTAAATATCCATTAGACACTTGATCTTTTGACAAGAATATGGTAAAGATTCAAAATCCTAACAGCTGAACTCTTTCCCAATTAGCATAAAAATATCTACTATTAGCAAAAAGAATTTACTGTTCAGCTTATATATATATATAAGCCTACATATATTTGTTGTAACTGTCAAAAGCTGTTTTGAAGCAAGGTTTTGAATTTGTATAAAATGAAGCACCTGGCCTAAATCTTAGATAAAGATTACAGTTTAATATGGGTGATAGCTTGTGCCAAACGTCTGCAGCACTTTTAAGAAGCAACTCTTTCACTGAGAAAATTAATTTTATGACCTAAACTTAGCAAAATAATACCTGTGTAGCATTAAATTTTTAACGCTTTGCCACTGCTCCGAAGATGACTAAACCTTTTGCCAAATTTCTTAATAGTGCACACTGGATACGAAGCAGCCAGCTTTCCTATAAGCCTTGGTAACTTTCTCAGGATAATTTAGAATAGCAGCCATTATAAAATGTTAAAGGTCGCCAAGAATTTAAAATCCAATATCACCTTTCTTAAAAGTAACTGTTAATAACCTCTGACTCATAGCATTACTCATCTACCCTTTCTTTCAGACTCTGTTACAAACTACAGGTGAGTCAGAAAGAGGCTTCAAAAGGATGGTGAATTTCCAGTTTGAAGCATCTTCTGAAAACTACTCATGTAACACACTTGCCATTGTTTTTCACAGTAATCCTTTTTGATTAGTCTACTGTCCTTCCTGTAACCTTGGATTTTGAGGATTTTTCATTAAATCACCAAGAGCTGCCTACCTACTCTTTTTAAGACATTTTCTTTCGAAAGTCAGCCAAATTTTTCATACAGCTTTTCAGTTTCTCACCCTATTTCATAACAGATAAATCTCACTTTCATATATTTTCTTTTTGTCATTGCACTAGTCAGATTTAAATGAACTTTTTTTCTCTTTATATGCTATTTTGGCATTCCCTGAAAATCTACTTTTCCTAGTGTGTTTAAAATTTAAAAGTTTATCTGACTGCTCTTGATTTTTTCTCTTATAATTATATAATAATTATGAATTGAAAAACTTATCAGTTTGACTCTAATTTTCTTGATGTCAATGTGTAGTTCTGCCATTATCTTTTCCATCTTAAACAGTTACTAAACTTTGATCCTTAAATTCTCAAATTGAAAAGCATTATGCTGTTTTCTAGCATTTTCAATGAGAATTTGGTGTCCAAAATCCTTCTATCCTTTTCCTACCTGGAAACTGAAAGAAAATATAACAGCAATAATTCTGTCTTGTTTTTTCTCCTCCTCCTCTTCCTAACGTGTACTGAGAATTTACTGTGTGTCAAGGTCATTTTGTGCATTATCTAACATTGTTACCTAATGAAGTTGCTGCTGTTATTCCTATTTTCCATGTCAAGTAGCTGAGGATATGGACTTGAAGGAATCTACCCAAGATCATACAGCTGGAAGTGGGTGGGTGCACTGGCAGCGTGTTCTACCACCACATATTTTTATCTGTGAGAAAACGTGTGTTTTATTTTCAAGGTTCATATTTTCAGTTGAAAACAATTCACAACAGAAGGGAATTTTAAAAGAAACCAATCTGCTTTTTACAGTTTTTACAGAGTTTTTGACAGGTTGATATCTTCAGCACCAGGATATCTAGATGTCATATGTTAGACACAACTGGCTGGAAGGAGTCCGAGACTACCTTAGAATGTGGTTGCTGTGTACCCGGCGAACAGTCATTTTGACTCTCGCTAGGTCTTGCTTTCTTCATTCTTCTTCACTTTCTTTTCATTCTCCAGATTGCTCATCTCCTTTATGATGTTATGGCCATGGTTTCCTCTATCCAGAGAGATGTTTGCAAAAGATTAAGAGAAGAAAGTGCAGGGGATGGACAAAAGCAGAAATATCAGCTGGAGTCGCATCCACCTGGGAGGGCTCCATCTGGAGGACCACCCTCCATTCTGCCATAAAGTCCAGGCAGGCAGGGTCGTTGATAACTCTCTGGCATCCACAAAGCTGGTGTTCCACCCTATGTCTATCTCTGACATTTCTGTCTTGAAATAAATGTGTAAATAGAATTATATGAAATGAGAAGGAACCTGCTTATCACGATTAGCCATAGGAAGAAAGGCTGCAGGCGAGCAGGGGAATAGGAGATGTTCTATGTTCCTCTTGCATGTTCACATTTTAAAAAATCTCATAACTAAAAAGGGGGAAGTTTCTAAACTTTTAGACATTGATGATAGTTCTTTTTACATGTTTTGATGCCAGATAATTTGAAAATTCCTGTGAGAAAGCCATTAATATCTCTATTTTAAAACCTTGTTATATTCTACTTAGACGTGTTTTTAAATGTTTGGTTCTGATAAGCTTCTATTTTGAAGTTTCAACCTCTTTGCAGAAAGCGCTTGGTACAAGATCGCAATTATCTGATCCTGCGTAAATGATTGTTGCAGAAACTACTGGGTATTTACGGGAAGTTATTTTATTTATTAACTAGGTAGAAGCAAGAGAGGCTTGAAATAGGTCTTAAAATGACTATCAGACAAGTTCTCTTGTACCGGGAAAAAAGCTAAGTTATGGTATCATGCCAGAAATTCTACATATGGTGCTTGAAGTGTGTTAACTTGTATGACCAGAAAGGAACACCGGAACCTACAGTTTAGCTAAAGATCTGGGAGGATATGTCTGGGTTTAGTTTACTGAGCAGTCAGTCTTCTTTTGACGTAGGGTAAAGGCATGCAGGTAGTTGTGGTTAGGCCAGCTTAGGTGTAAAGAGTGTGGCCTCTAGTCCAAGGGCCTGGGTCTGAAACCTGGCGTTGCTAGTTACTGGTTGGGTGACTTGAGGCAATTCACGCAAACTCTTTGTTCCTCTTTTGTTTTTACATAAAGCGGGGGTAAGCATCCTAGTATATACATGAGAGGGGTTTTGTGAGGATTGAAATAATATGACTAAAGCACTTGCTACAATTTCTAACACCCAGTGAGAACTCCGTGAGTGCTGGCTGTCTTTACTGCAATGAGCTGATTTGGGTTTGAGTCCCAGTACTGACTTTTATTTGTTAGGTTTGTGACTTTGAGCAAGTTACATAATTTCTGAGGGTCCATTTAAAAAAAAAAATCTGTAATGTCTCCTTCTGAGTGTTGTTATGATGGTTAAATTAGATGATGTGGGGGAAGGACCTTGGTAAGTGTGGAACATGTTGGAAGGAGCCACCTGCGTGGTTGCCGACGGCAGGGCATGTGGCTGTCACCGGACTGTGTTCTTTGCTCTGGAGCATAGCAACAAATGTGTGTCAGTTAGATAGTTAAGAGATGGGTAGGGGGAGTCTGAATCTTGTTAAAGGCTGTAAATAAGATTAGAGTTGGAATTAACTGATCAAAGTAAATTTTTGTGAGAATGCTATCAAATTTAACATTTATTCTTAAATATTTAATAATTTTGTCCCAAAGCATTATACATAAATATAATTATTATTTAACACTAAGCCCATTTGTGTTAATATAGTCTACTTTTAACGATTATGCAATAAATACTACATATTTAGTAATTTATGGGAAATTCACAATTAATACAAAAATCTTAGAAATGTTATTTACTGAACATAATTTAAAACTTTCCCACCCTTTTATCCTCACAATTTTTACATTTCTCAGGCCCCTATCCAACTCTTATCTGGACTACAGCAATAAATCTTTTAATTGGCCTTTTAAGTTCATTTCATTTCATTTTTAGTTCTATGGCCTCTCCTTCCCCAGCTCTGTGTCCACACTGCTGTGATGGTATTCTCTCTAAGACATAATTCTGATCCCTTTAGCTCGACTGTTTAACATGCCTCACTGATTTCCCATTTGCCCTCAGGAAGAAGCCTCTCATGTTTTAGCAAGGCCTTCTGTGTCCTGGCCTTCATCTGTTTGCTGACTCAGCCTCCTCAAAGGGCTGTCTCCCCAGTCTTTCCTCACTTACCCTCCTCTGTGCTTCTCCAGACAGGCCTCACTGCTTCCCATAATTCTGCCTTTGCTTGTGGAGTTTTCTGTGCCTGTAAAACAGGTAATTTAAGTTATATTTCAGGCCCCAGCTCACGTGTTTCATTCTTTAGGAAGTCGTTGCTCACACCACCCATCAGAGCACCTGGCATGCTTCCTGCACCTGCTGCTGTGCATGGTTCTCTCTCTCCCTCTTCAGACTGGAAGGAACTGAGGAGAAGGAATCAGGGAGCTTTCCTCCTAGCATCCTGGTATATCACACGATACTTGGCATACAGTTGGGGATTAAATTACTGTGTATATGAGTTACTGTGTGACTCTTACACTTCAAGTCAAAGAAAGCTTGGTGGTGTTGTCTCTAAATTCACTTCCCTTTTGTCCTGTTAGGTAAATAGCATCTTACAAAAGTGAAGCCACTAGCTAAATATTTAAAGTGGTCACAAATCTAGTTTGTGTCTGCTGGGTCAAACAACTGCTAAGTAGACTCTCCTTTGTTTCTAGTTAGTAGAAAAAGTGAATGCAGCTTTTAAATCACATAATTTATAACTCAATGTCATGGATCCAAACCCACAAACTACATGTTTAATTAGTGTGAATTATGTAGGGTCTCATTAAGGTCTGTGCACATTTTCCCAACAGGATAGCCTCAGACAAAGAGGTGCTTTAGGACGACTGATTTAAAAGAGGATGCACTTCTCTTGTGTTTGGTTCAAAAGCTTGCATTTGATCAAGTCAATTTGTTTTTTAGTAAAACACCCAGCACATACTGGTTAATTAATGATTCAGATTCACCAGTTCAGAGGGAGACCAAGCTCGTGTGAAGCAGAGAGCCACGCATACCTTGGATCTTCCCATGGGTCTGTGTAAAGGTGTGTCTGTGTGGAGTGGTGGAAAGGAAAGCCTCCGTGTTTCAGGAATGTTAACTTGAGATGTCCTAGATTCTTATCTGAAGTATGTGGACATAAGAACAGCCACAGCAGTGTTTGCAATTCTGTGCAGGTCTAGGGTGTGGGTTACAGAGTAACTGAAACATCTCAGGAGGTAGTATCCAGAGAAAACTGGAGCACTGCTGAGACCCCAAGTACATTAATCTACGTGCTTGTGAACAGCACCCCTCGCCAGGAGTTCTCCCAGAGGGAGCGGAATACTCATGCTGCACTTCAGTGAGGTCTCCAGAGATGTTCTCTCTTGTCCAAGACAGGCACTTAGGGTATATTTGTTCCTTTGCCTTACCGTTTGTTAGGGATTATGATGTGCAGAACGTTTGTCTTACATGTGGTCAAATATGAGCAATGTGGGGTTTATAAAACTCTAGCTGGTTCTACTAAGAAGCTGCTTCATCTCGCAGACTATGCTTAGTTGAAGATACAAGCATTTTTTCCAAGTCTCAGTTTCTATTTCGGGGCTGCCATTTGACTTTGCATATTATTAGTAGATTTGAAACTTTTGCAGTATACAGACATTCCTCCCGCTGTGTGTGGCATGATGACAAAAAACCAGGGTGAACAGTGCTAGTCCCAGAACCTGTATTTCCTTTCTCTGTAAGAAGTGAATGTTTGTATTGTTTCTTTTTATTTATAATGGATCCTCCTGCATTTACATATAACGTATTTGATTTTCTATCTTTATTTTCACAGTGGTTACAGATGTGGACTGTTAGAGCAGAATATTAACTGTTCTCATGTGCCTTAAATTCATTTTAGAACCAGATTGGGTATAAATAAAAAGCCTAAATCTCTGCTAGTTTCTCTACTTAAGTGGTGATTTCCCTTCTGATTATTCTTTAAATTGCTTACGGGCTAAAATATGGCTTTCTCTAAGTATTTTTGGTTCTAGAACTACTAGTGGATTTTTATTACTTAACTCTTGGACTTGACCATTCATTTACACATTCATTCATTCATTCATTCCATAAGTGTTTTGAGAGTGCCTATTATATGCCAGGCACTGTTCTTTGTCCTAAAACAGGTGTTGCAAAGTGCCTGCTGCCATCTGAGAAAGCTCAAGCATTGCTTTGATTCCCTGAGGATCTAATATTCCATTTTATCTCAACTATTGGATTGCTAAGTTTATCACTCTTTTTTTCTGGTGATTGGTTTAAAACATGTACATTTAGCTTATCACAAATAATATTACTTTTCTTTAATCATTTTGTTTCACGTATAATGGAAGAACTTTACAAAGCATACTCTGTGTTAGTTTGCAATTCTGCTTAACAAGTCACCATGAATTTAGTATCTCAAATTCACTTATTAGCAGAAGTCCAAGGTGGCTTTACTGGGATCTGTGCTCTGTAGTCTCACAGCTGGAATCGAGGTGTTGGCCCTGCTGAGTTTGATCTGGAGCCCTAGGAAAGAATGGGCTTGCAAGCTCATGCAGGTTGTTGGTGAAGCTCAGTTATGTGCAGTGGTAGCACTGAGGACCCTGTTCCCTTGCTGGCTGTCAGCTGGGGTTGCCCTCAGTTTCCAAGACCTCTCACATTCTTTGTCATGTGATCATCTCCATTTAATAGCCAGCGATGGTGAATCTAACACTTCTCTGCTTCAAATGTCTTTGACTTCTTCTTCTGAGGAAGTCTGAGAAAACTCTTCTTTTAAAGGGCTTATATGATTAGTATAGACCCACTCAGATGAGCTTTTTATTATAAGGCCAGTGGATTAGTAATCTTAATTACACCTACAAAAAATCTTTTTGCTAGGTAACATAAGCTAATCATGGGTGTGATATCTTATCATTTTCACAATCTTATGCTGAAGATTAGAATAGAAAATCTACATTTTTATAATTCTGCATACCACAATTTCTAGTTCTTTCTACTATTTATTATGCTATTGTTGCCATACGTTTTACTTCTACATATGGCATAACCTCCAAAATATATTGTTATTAATATTTTTTGGGTTTTTTTTGGTGAGGCAGATTGGCCCTGAGCTAACATCTGTTGCCAATCCTCCTCTGTTTGCTTGAGGGAAATTGTCACTGGGCTAACATCTGTGCTCATCTTCCTCTACATTATGTGGGATGCTGCCACAGCATGGCTTGAGGAGTGGTGTGTAGGTGTATGCCTGGGATCTGAACTCATGAGTCGCCAAAGCAGAGTACATGAACTTAACCACTATGCCACTAGGCCAACCCACCATGTTGTCATTAGTTTTTATTTAAATAGTGGATTATCATTTAAAAATTTTACAAGTAAAAAATGTCTTTTATATTTAACCACATACTTGCAATTTCTAGTGTTTTTCAGTCTTTTGTATAGAACTGATTTTACATTTGGTTTTTTTTTCCTTCTACCTGAGTAATTTCCCTTAACGTTTCTTAAAGAGCAGGTTTGCTGGCAACAAATTCACTCTATTTTTGTTTATCTGAAAAGGTCTCTGTTTTACCTTTATTTTTGAAAAATATTCTGAATATAGATGTCTAGGTTGACATTTATTTTCTTTCAGCACTTTAAATTTGTCATTCCATTGACTTCTGTTGTGCACTGTTTCAGATGAGAAGTAATGTAATTTTTCCTCCGTTTGGCTACTGTTAAGATTCTCTCCTCATCAGTGGTTTTCAGCAGTTTGATTGTGAAAGGGCATGGTGTTGTTTTACATGTGTTTGTTTTGCTTGAGTTTCATTGAGCTTGAATTTGTGCATTTACAGTTTTCATCAAATTCAGAAGTTTTTCAAAGATTGATTCTGCAAACTATTTTTCTGCTCCATTTCCTCACTTCTGTTTCTGCATTTCCAATTATATGTGTGCTCAGGCCCTTGATGTTGTCCCAGGTGTCACTGAGACTCTATTTTACTTTCCAGGTTTTTCTCTATTTCTGTATAGATAGGTTCTGTTATTCTATCGCTTCTTCTGTAGTGTGTGATAGGCTGTTAAGTAGATCCACTATTATTTTCTCATTTAAGGTATTAGAATTTTCAAATATAAAATTGCCATTTGGTTCTTCACAAATTTTTATTTCTCTCCTGAGGTTTTCTATCCATTTATTTATTATGTCCATATTTTCCTTTAAGTCCTTGAATACATGTCTAATATATTAAAATATTTGTTAATTCCAACATTTCTGCCATCTTTGGTTGTTTTACTATATACATTTTTCTCTGATTATGTGTCACATTTTCCTGTTTCTTTACATACCTAGTAATTTTGATTTTATGCTGGACATTGTAAATGCTAGTTTGTCAAGCACCTATATTTTGTGATCTTTATCAGAGTGTTGATTTTTTTTTCTGGCATCAACTTCCTGGTTGATAAGTTTTATCCTGTTGAAGCTTGTGTTTGAATAAGTCTAGAGTAGCCCTTAATCTAGAGACAAAATATTACTGGTGTTAAAGCATGGTCTTTCTGGAGTCTCAGCTGAAAGCATGTGGAGTTCAGTGAAGCCACTTATTTGAGATAATTAGAACTTCAGTGTTTCTCAGCATTGTGTGATCTCTGGGTCCTTTGTTCAGCTCACAGTCCCAGAAGCTTCTCTCCACCATGCCCCATGGAGTCTTTCCCTGAATATACATATTGGCCCAAAGACTCAAATAGACATCTTTACAGATGTCTGGAGATCCTGCTCTATGTAGCTCACTTTTCTCTAGTATCCTATTCCAAAAGTTTCTGTTGCTTCAGCAGCCCTTAACTCTGATGTTTGTTTCCACTACACAGCAAGAACACTGCTTTTTTGTTCAGGCTACTTTTCTATGATGCCGTTTGGATCTCATCTCCTGTTTGTCCTTTCTCTCAATGATGTCTGTTGTGTAATTATTTTAAATGGTTGATTCACATATTTATAATTGTTTTAGGTGGAATCGTAAGCCCCATTCCAATGCCAATTTTCCTGTCATGGCTAGAACTGGAATTGTTCAGTTTAAATTTTTTTAAAGTTGTCTATTTGATTAGAATATGCTTTAGATATTAATTTCATTTGATAACTCAAATTCGTATACATCTTAAGAGATTTTATCCGAAATATGTGTTTCTTAATACTTTACCAGCTCTGTGTTGAGGACACCGTAATATTCTCAAATTGGGGTATTTCCAGCCATTTTCAGCTCTTTTTATTTTCATTTGGAGAATTGTGTTTCAAAACCTTGTTCCCCACTTATTTTTTCCTTGTCGGTTAATTTTGGAGTTTAGAATTGGTTTCTTGGTAATATCTTAAAAATACTTCATTTTGCTGTCCATCAATTTTATCCTTTGAGACCTTTCACTCTCGTATAATTCTCTATAACTCTCCCTTAGTTAGTTCACTGATAATGGCTAACGTGAACCTATTTGTTGAATGGCTAAAATGAAGTTAGTGACTTAAGAACATCTACCAATTGTAGGATGTCCATTAACTATGATACTGTATGTGTATTGCTTAGTGTATTGATTAACCAGGTCCTTTTGCTGGATGTGTTGCTCTTGGTAATTCTGATGGATTTTTGTGTCTCTTGATAAACTCACTCACTCACAGCTAACCACTTGAATATGTCTTTTGCTTCCAGAATGTTTTTTTATTTCTGTGCCATTAAGGTAGATGTTTTGGCTATAGACAGACTCTTACCAGGCTGCAAACACATAGCAAAGTCATGAGACTTTCCCTAATTTGACAAGATCTCTAGGATGCCTTAAATGTGACACAATGCTTGTGTCATGAGGAATGACAGTGTTCTAATTTCATTTTCTGTTAATATAACAATTTCTGCTCTTATAGTGTAAAATCCGATTAACCAAGCCAATCCAACTTTTTCTTTCTCTTGGGAAAATATCTTCCCTTATGTTTCATAATTTATGCAAAATGAAAATCCTTACTTCCTTCCCTGTGATTTCTTCCTATCTGCTGATTCTTCACTCATTATTAATTTATATATTCTCAGTTGGTGGCTCTCTCTCAGGGGATCAACATTACAAAACCCCCTAGGTAATGAGTCAGTTGACGAGGGATCAAAAAGAAGAATTACTATTTTCCCAACTACTTATCTTTGAGATTTTTATCATGACTATTTCCACTTCTTGCTTTCTCTTACTGTATTTGATAAGCATTTGGTCACTAAACTCTCTTCTGGTTGTTTCTCTTAAAATATTTAAGCTCACCCAATAATATCTCAGTGGGATAAGTGATCTCCCTTCTACTACACTGGATTTGGATTGTTGTACAGTCCTATGGTTTCTGTATTAGTGGCCATAGATAGGTCTTTAAATAGATTTAAGGCTTTCTTTTGCCTCATGAAATAAACACTTAGAAAGAGACAGGCTAACAAGTCTCTATTGCTTTACTGACTTCTATACATTTCTTCTTATAAAACAGTCTTCTCTGGTTCTGTTTAAAATATAGGTAAGCACAATATACTAATAAAAATTAAAATTATAAGTAGATAACTATTTTGCAAGCCACTGAAACTGATTTCTTCATTTGGAGAATATCAGGGTCATTTCGGTGAATATCCTAGCATCTGGTGTTTATATGCTACAATAATATGTGAATTTCCACCCTGAAACTTCACACTAGATGATCACTCACAATGAAAGTAAATCTCAGACCAATTTCTACCACACACATAGATATTTATTACCAAACAGGCATAAGAGCCATACAACTTGTCTATAGTCCTGCCCAAAATGTGCTGATTAACATCTTGCTTAAAAGACTTGCTCTGAGACTAATGTGACAACATTCTTATAGGAGATAGAGCAAGCCTTCAAAGTCAGATCAGGAACCAGAATCCTCCAAGCTTTGGATGTAAGAAATATTATATTCCTTTATTTCCCTAAATCAAGTGTATTTTGTTTCGAGCTTCTACCCCTTTCCTCATCTCAGCAGGAGATTAAATCATAAGCATTGTTGGGACTCCCTTACTTCACTCCCTAGATCAAATTAAGATACCTTGGGTCTTAGGCACATGGAACATCTGGGGTTGGGGATGGTGTCCAGTTTACCTTTGATTGGCTTCCTATTCAAGCCTGCTTGAAATCTTGAAATGGGTAGCATTCTGTGCCATGCTTGGGCTCTAGGAACTTTCTTTGGTCTTGCATCACCACAGTGTTTTGTGATTGGCTTAGGTTTCCGTAGATCGCATCATCAGAGGTAAAATTATATTTTTGTCATCCTTGTCTAGAAGCTGGTAACTGTATCCGTACCCAGTGCTGGGTAATTCATCAGATGTATGTCTTCAGAACTTCTCTTTGGGGATCTAGCAAAAAGAAGCACAAAAATATGAAAGAAGTCTAACCTTGCTGAACTCATCCAGGATTTTGCAATTAAGAAATATAATCTCAGTAGATCTGTAAAGTTTGCATTTTACCATGTTGTTTTATTTTGAATAACATGGGTGGCTGGGTAGAAACATTTAAATCTTTTCGGTGCTTCAAGTCTCCAAATCTCTTCATCTGGCCCTAGTACCAGGGAGAGGTCCCTCCAGTCTCTTCCCAGCTCCTATGGTGTGCTCCAAACCCCATCTCCCATCCTTCACCCACCAAGACCACCCCCCTTTATCTCTTTTCGAAGGGACTTTGGAATGCTGGCTTCCTCACATAGAGATGTCACATGGAGCTGAGCTGGGAGAATGGAAGCACAAGCTGTCAATTTTCGTCTAATTAATTCACTGTTAAACACGTATCAGTTTTCATGGTTTATTTTCTTGAAGATTTTGACACTCTTCCAGCTTGTTCTGTATTGTGAAGTACATTGTATGCTTCCTTAATCACGTTAACACTTGTATATTTTTATGCAATTTAAAAATTCAATTATAAATATTATAATTAACCATAATCTTAAGAGCTCTATGAAACTTGTGGCTTATAATTGCTTTAAAGTCATAGGAATTTTAACTTTTTAAAGGAGTTTAAATGCTAATTATGTTTCTTCATTGTTATTTTAACTCAAGTTGTATATTTAATTCTACTTATGTTAAATACAAATATGTTAAGATGAATGAGAAGTTGAAATCCCCAGCACATTGCCTGAACATTTCTCATAATTTGTTAATATTTAGATAGTAACATTTTGGGGAAAAAAATAACTTGTAGATAAATTCCCTGAGGCTGTAAAGAATGAGTATACTTTAAATTGTTAACGTTTATTCAGATAAGCCATAATTTTACTGTTTTTAAAAAGTGTTTTACAACAAAAGTATAAGTTTACATATTTCTATTTTAAAAGTATAATTTATGAAGCTCTGCCTTGCTAAAGTTAAACCTAATTAATATTTTAATAATTTTTCTTTTTGGATATTTTTTCAGATAATTTAAATTGTAAAGTTCATTAAATCATTTTATATTGCCTTATAGAAGGAAAAATATCATCAGTGCTCATTAAATGTTGTAGAAATATTTAACTATAGAGAGATAGGACTTAAATTTTCTGTCCCAAATATGGTCTAAATCTTACTGTCCAATATGGTAGACACTAGCCACATGTGGCTATTTAAATGTAAATTGATTAAAATATGATCAAAGAAAAAATCAGTTGATCATTTGCACAAGCCACACTTCAATGAGAGCTACCATATTGGACACCAGATGTTGAACATTTCCATCATTACTGGAAGTTTTTTTGGAGAATGCTTATGGTCATTTATCTGAGATCACCTATTTATAATTGAATGCATAATAAAATAATTTTTTTAGCATCTACTGATATACTGTAACATATTTTATGAGGCAAAAACCTGTTTAATCAGATACCATGCAGTGAGAGTAAAACTTCATAATTTTTTTGGACATGATTTTTGATGATTATTCGCAGGTCATTTTTGAGTGATCTATATTTACTCTTTCCATTAAAAGCTAATAGGTAGATAGAAGCAATGTTTGCTTATATTTACAAAATAACTCCTGTTTACAATGTGACAAACAGGTGTAGTTAGACAGGAAAAGTCATTTATATGGAATTAGAGGAATAGATGTAGTTACTTTTTGATTGGTTTTTGTTTTAGTGGCCAAAATGGATTCTCCAAAGGAGACATTTTGTTCTGAAAGAGTAGGTTCCAGAACAGTGACCAAAATTTTGTTTGCCATTTTGTGTATAGATTTCATTACAGTCTCAAACCTTCTAGAAAACTGTCCAGTGGAGGCAGTCTTCAAAGCAGGGCCAATGGGCCTCCCTGCATATGTAAGCTTGTCTGTACACCCACATCTGGAATATCCCATAGCTGCGCTCTAGGAAGACTCTTGGGAGCTTCAGAAGTCATTTAGCTTTTAATGTCTCGTTAGTAGATCCTGAAGTGGTGATCAGCATGCCCAAGAGAGCACAGATGCCCAGTGGCAGAGCCAGGACATGAGCTTGTGTACAGTGACCTCTGCCACCTGGGGCCACCCTCTGATTTGTACTTGTGATTGATGCAGACTCTCTACCACACCTGATTCCACTGTAAGAGGATTCCCAGACTGCTTTTTGATTTCATAACTGTTAGAAAGTATTTGACTTCACATATTTCATGAACTATGGAGTAAAGTGAAGAAGAGAAAAATAGAACCACTTAAAAATTCCTATAAGTAATACATTAAATTTGAAAGTACACTTTGTATAAATTAAGTTCTAAGACAAAAATCTTAAAATTTTCCTCATCTTAAGTACTTATCTTTTGGTAATGTGGGGATCAGAGTTTGCCACCCCAAGACGTGTCTCATTGGCTTGATTATTTTTAAGAACAAAAGACTCAGGAAGAAATTTTGACCTTCCTCCTAATTGCCTAAGGAATTTAAGGTGAGGCTTGTTTCAGGAAGGAGCTATTGCCATAGATAACTATAGTTCAATATGAACCAAGTGTGGTAGACAGGGAGGAACCCAGCAAGGCCCCTTTGATCGGAGTCCTCCCCATGTCCCATTTTCTTTACAAGGCAAGGCCAACATTGTTCACCAAACATTTGCTTTTCCATCTCCATGTGAATTGCCTTCCTTCTCTTTGAAGTCCCAAACCACTACCCACAACATCCTCTTTTGTCTTTAGCTGAAGATGGTGTTTAAGGTGGTGGCTTCAGCCATTTTAGTGAGTTACTTAGTTTCCCTAGGTTTCTCCCGCATATATATGTTATTAAATTTGTTTGATTTCCTCCTGTTATTCTGTCTCATGTCAATTTCATTCTTAGACCTGCCAGAAGAACCTAGAGGGCAGAGGGATGGCTTTTTGTCCCCCTACAATACTCATGATAAATTGTTAAATAAAACAGACAGAAAGTAGATATATAATATGATTTCTTTTTAATAAAATGTATACTGTATAGAAAATAGATTAGAGAATATATTTCAAAGTGTTATAATGTCTGTCTCTCAGTGGTAAGATTAGTAATGATTAAAATTTCTTTTCATTATATGCCTTCTCTTCAATTTCTTTTATGAATACGAGTTTGTAGTATAATAACAAAAAAGAAAAAATATTTTAGTATAAATTCTGTTTTTATCTAGGGGTGAATAAATATTATACTTTAGGTAATAATAAATTTTTTAACTAAATTAGAGTATTTTAACAGTAGGGAAAATTTTCAAGGGATTAGATTTCAGGTTTTTAAAGAGATGACTAAACAACCTATGAATAATACCTCATCTCCTACTGATTTAAAATATTGACATATATTCAGATTCATAATTTCTAAAAATATCTTGAGCAGGTTAACATTCTATAATGACAAATAGAAATGGCAAGCCATAGGATATAGTGGACTATATGAGGAAGCCATGTGTTGTAAACTTAATTTGGCCTGACCTTGTTTTTCCAAAAGGGCCTGACATGGCCATTGAGCATGCATTGTACATCTGCTTTAAGCATGTGCTATGCCCCACAGACAAGAACTAATGCTCTTAAGATAAAGATGCAGCTTCCCCCACATTTGCATCTCCTTAAGGATAAGCATCTCTCCCTAGGCTAGGAACTGATTGTTGTGCTGACCTGTGACCGCCCAGCTCACCTGTCACCACTCAGCAGACTCGCCACCCTGCTGTGCCCACCGAGACAGCAGACCTACTACCTGCTGTATCCATCTATCACTGTGCTGACAGAGCAGTCTCCTGACTGTTGTAAAAAGGACATTTCAATCATATGTGAAACACGCTCTTTGAGGGTATATAACCACTCTGTACACCCCACTTCTTCGGTGCCCTTCCTTTCTTGGGGAAAGAAGGCCCCATGTTATATGATCTTCACATTTGGCTCAGAATAAACTCACCCCAATTTTCATTTATAGATTGGTTATGGATTATTTGACTTGACATTAAGAAATACGAATGGAATTTACCCAATTAAAAATTATTCTTGTCTCCTTATTTAATCTTCTGGTATTAAAAACATTATCTTAAACATCTCCCTAGACTGTAATTATCTTTTGAATCCAGGTCATATCTAATAACTTGTATCTTCCTCTCTAACTTAGTATGCCCTTGTTTCCTATGTACAATGTACTAAATTTATCATATGCATTCATATCCATTAATTATTTGTTCTGTGTAATTTAGCCCTTAAACTGAACCATTATGTAATTTGAGTATGCAGTACTGCCTGGTTCATTCTACTTTTTTGTAAAGTTTTCAGGGCTTGGACCCTGTGTGATGTGCACTTTGTGCCACCCGGGACATAACGTAACTGAGTAGGACCTCGACCTGCACTTGTTGATGTGATTACCTGGGTTTGGATGGTGAGATGAGAGGAAAAGCTTTTTCTTGGCTTGATCCTCTTCCCACTGGTCTGAGCTCTGCTACAGTGTCAATTAGCATAGACCCTTTGAGGTAGTTGGCTACTGAGTAGGATTTAAAAAGCATATTTTCTTAAAATTCCTGTTATAAAATGTTGGATAGTCCCCCATTCAAGATATACAGTAAAGCAGACATCTACCCAGAACAGTCCATGGCCTTAGAGGGCACAAAGACGATTAGACCCGTGCGGTCACCGCTGGGATGGGGCACACTGTGAGAGACACGAGGCCCCTTCCTCCCCTCCTCTCCCTCGGTACAGTCCTCTCTGTTTCTCGTCTCAATCCTTCTTTCCTTCTACCTCCTCTTTCCAGTCTGAACCGTACAGGTCCCGACAGGGGAGGGCAGGGCAGGAAAAATGCAAGATTGGACTGAAAATGAAGGCAGCTGAGCAGTAACTCTGAGAGGGGTGGTGGGTGACTTCTGGTCATGCTGACAGGGAATTACGGCTCTCGGAGGAAGAGGGAAGGGCCCTTCCTTCTTTCACTTTATCTCAAGCCCAGAAAATCTAACACGTCCTGGAAACAGAAACGGCAGACTCAGTTTGTGACCATTTTCACGGCTGAGTCAGTTGCACACTGCTCGCCTCTTGTAGAGGCTTCTTCCACTCTCTTCCTCCAACAGCTGTTGGGATTGAGCCTCCCCTGCCTTCACTGTCACGTCCCCAGTCGGCCTCTTTCGATGGGTATAGATTCTCTGACGCGTGGCTTCTTTATTGGCTACATGGATTTTCTGTCTCTTGCTCCTGAAGATGTGTAGTTGTGTTTTATTTTCCCCTTTTCTTCCTTTGTTTGCTTGCTTGTTTCATTCCTTGCTATTTTCTCATAAAGAAAAAAAAAAAAACTCAGTTTTCACCTTACTTTTTATCCTGAACATTTTTGAGCAGCTTTTTCCTCAGTGTTATACCTTTGATATGTGTATCCTTTCTAATAAAATACTTACACTGCCTGTGTGAGAAAATACCTACATGTGAAGAAAGCAATGGGCTTTACATCATGGAAATAATCAACCTGTTTCAGAATTTTGCTGGAATATACTTCATTTGCCAAGATTGATAAGGCGTTTATCTTTTTGAATTTCCATTTTTAGGTGCAATGCTTTGTTTTTGTTGAAGGATATTCATAAGTTAAGTTTACAGAGGCCTCATGCAACAGAGGCTTAATAATAACTGTAAAAAGATCTATTATTCAAATTGAATTGGAATGAATTCGGATGGAAAGGGCATTTTTTTGACCCTGCCCCATACTTCCCTTCTCTGCTAAGTATCTTGCATCATCTTCTCAAGGCACAATAGCTTTGGATGGCTAGAATTTCTATAACTGCTCTTCTCAGGTTTCTTTTGTTCTTATAGTTTTCAAACTAATTGCTTTGTAACAACAGTTACTAAACATGGAAATCCTGATTCACTTAATCTAGACAAAAATGCCTTGTTCATGGATAGCTGACTTTTCAGCAATAGATGGTGTCCCAGGCCAGTTTCCCCAGATCCCCACACACTCCCTGATGGTTAGGAATCATCTCTGCCTTGTTTGCAGCTGTGTCCTTGGTGCTTAGCCTAGTGCATTGCACACAATAAGGATTCTGTGTTTGCAAAATAAATAAATGACTGCAATATTAACAAGTATGCTGAAAACCTTAATGCAGTGGCTGGAGAACCAACAGATAACTTGGTTTAAGTGGAAGAAGCGCAAGACCAAGAGAGAGATTTGAGAGGTCATCCTGAGTTTACTACTTAGTCTAATAATAATGTTAGTGATACAAATAATAATGATGATAATATCTCATAGTTACCTCACTCTTATAATTAATCAACTTTGGACTAAGTGCATTACATACATTGTTTTATTTAATTCTCACAAACTCTGTGAGTCAGATACTATGAATATCCCTTTTTACAGATGAGGAAAGGAAAGTTTAGAGAATTTAAGTAACTTGCCTAATAGCTAGATAGTGGTGGAACTCTGAACTGCTTATTCACCTAGAAAATGTTTTATCAATACAACTGAAAGCCCAGTGTTTAGAACTCAACTTCAATTTGTTTGCAATTTCTCATGGCTTTTCAAGACTTTGTGGTTGGTTTTATCCTCAGTCTAGCTTCCATCACGGTAGTAAGATGACGGTCAGCAGCTTTACGGGGCTATGAGTCTCCTTGGTCACTTCCAAGTGGAAGAGAGAATATCTTCTGGGAGTTCTTTTACAGTAGTGAAGAAGTTTCTTTTCCAGACATCCTCAGTAAATATCTCTTTGTCCCCAGTTGAGTCATGCGTTCAGGCCTGAATCAATTACTATGACCATGGGGGTAAACTCAATCAGCGTCCCCATAGAGATACAGTTAGCTTCTCTCAAGCTACATGCATCCCAGCTAAATGCTGGGAAGGCAATCAATAGTTATATATCACACACTTCTAGACATAAAATCTTGCTTTAATAATCTTATTTAATGAATATTTACACTGAAGGCCTACCTTCAGTAGAACAATGTGATTTTATAAAAAATTTCATTTATTATTTATCTTTCAACACCAATATGTTTTATTTTTCCCAGCTTTTTTGAGATGTAATGACCCCTAATATTGTGTAAGTTTAAGGTGTACGAAGTGTTGATTTGATACACTTGTATATTGTGAGATGATTGCTGCAGTAGCATTAGTTAATAGCTCCACTATCTCAATAATTACCAATTCTTTTTTGTGGTGAGAACATTTAAGGTTTACTCTCTTAGTAAATATGATATTGTTACCTATAATCACTATGCTGAATGTTGGATAAAAACTTTATTTATTTAAAGGACACTCTGTGGGGTTGAATTGTGTCCCTCCAAAATTCATGTCTACCCAGGACCTCAGAATGTAACCTTATTTGGAAATATAGTCTTGGCAGATATAATTTGTTAAGATGAGGTTATATTGGGCTACACTGGGAACTAAATTCAGTAACTGGTGCCATGTGCCATAGTCTGAAGATTTGTGTCAGCATAAAACTCATTCGTTGAAATCCTGAAGTCCACTGTGATGGTCTTAGGAGGTGGGGCCTTTGGGAGGTGCTTAGGTCGTGAGGGTGGAGCTCTTGTGAATGAGATTTGTGCCCCTATGAAAGAGGCTTCAGAGGACCAGCTGGCCCTGTCTACCACGTGAGGGTACAACGAGAAGCTTGAAACCTGGAGGAGAGCCCTCACTTAACTTGGCTGGCACTCTGATCTTGGGCTTCCAGTCTCCAGAAGTGTGAGAAATTAATGTCTGTTGTTTATTAACCGGCTAGTCCCTGGTATTTTGTTATAGCAGCCAGAATGGACTATGACACCAAGTGAACATAGATACACAGAGACACACAGAAGGAAGAAGGCCATGTGGAGATGGAGGCAGAGACTGGAGTCATGCCATCACAAGCCAGGAAACATCAGGAGCCACCCAAAGCTGGAAGCAGTAAGGTAGCTTCTTCCCTGGAGCCTTCGGAGGGAGCCAGCACCTGACGTCACAGTTCCAACCCCCAGAATTGTAAGAAAGTAAACTTATGTTGTTTTTAGTCATCCAGTTTGCGATACTTTGTTATGGCAGCTCTTGGAAACTAGTGTAGATGCCATGGACAGATACGTCAGACAGACTAATGGGAAAATATACATGCACAACCTAAAACGGGGAAATCAAGGCAAATCAAACATAAAAAGCCCCTAAATAACCAGTAGAAAAAAGAATGAGTACAAGACATGAACAGGCAATTTATAGAAAAGGAAACTCAAAAATCTACTGCCTGAAAAGATGCTCAAAATCATTATTGGTCAGAAATGCAAATTAAAATGATTTCACTTTTCACTCATTAGCCTGGCAATAATTAGCAAAGATAGATGTGCCAACTCTTGATAAATATGTGAGGGCAGCTTATGGGCCAGCCTGATGGCGTAGTGGTTAAGTTCACACATTCCGCTTTGGCAGCCTGGGGTTCACCGGTTCAGAACCTGGGCACAGACATAGCACCATTCATCAAGCCATGCTGTGGCAGGTGTTCCACATATAAAATAGAGGGAGATGGGCACAGATGTCAGCCCAGGGCCAATCTTCCTCAGCAAAAAGAGGAGAGTTGGTGGCAGATGTTAGCTCAGGGTTAATCTTCCTCAAAAAAAAGAACCCTTATGTCCCACTGGAGGGAGTGTAAATTCTGACAGCCATTCAGAAAGTAATGTGGCAATGGTTACCCAAATTAAGTGTATACATGGCTTTTGACCAATCAATTCCATTCCTGCATATATAGCCCAAAGAAGGTCTTTCCTAAGTCCATGAAGACTTACATCTACATATGCAAGTGGCAATGTCATTGTGACCTTGTTGGTGGGCGTTGGAAGCAAGCTGGGGGTCTGTCATGAGGAGCACAGATGAGTAAAATGCAGTGGGTGTACATCATGGGTCATCACACAGCAATCAGAAGCCATGAATTAGAAGCACACATAGCAGGGAATGGATCCTAACAATATGCCTGTGAAAGAGGAAGGACCAAAATGAAATATATCACCCAACACTAGTTATTTAATTAAAAATATTTATCACTAAGCAGACCACATTTTACAAGAACACATACAAAGAAAGGAGAATCATTAAACATAACAGTCGGCTATTAAAGTGGTTAGTATGGGGACTAAAAGGAAGTAAAATAAACAAATGAAATAATACAGGGCCTTACATGGATCAAAAACTGTAACAAGAGACAAAGACGGGCACTACATAATGATAAAGAGAACAATCCAACAAGAAAATATAACACTGGTAAATATCTACGCACCCAACATAGGAGCCCCTAAATATATAAAGCAATTATTAACAGACATAAGAGGAGAAATAGACAGTAACACAATAATAGTAGGGGACTTTAACACTCCACTTACACCAATGGATAGATCATCCAAACAGAAGATCAACAAGGAAACACTCGCCTTAAAGGACACATTAGACCAGATGGACTTAGTAGGTATATACAGAACATTCCATCCAAAAACCACATCTTCTTTATCCAAGTGTTAAAGGACTTTATTAAACAATACCAGTGGAAACCCTCCTTTCACTCCCTGAAAAGTAGTAACTTAAAACAATCTAACAATAGGAACTTAAGTTTGGGAGGAAAAGAATAAGAAGAAACAAACAAAGAAGAATTAAAACAATAAGAATAGGAGAAAAATATTTCTCCCTCTAGAAAGGGATTCTTTAAAAAGGGCCATCAGCCAAATTTAATAAGGATAATTATTCATCCAAGTCATTTAATAAAATTTTTATTATTTCTTTCAAGATATCTTTGTGGTTTGTTATCTTAGTTATATATGTTCCTTGTAATATTTTCTCTTCCTTTAGCCATTTTTTGTATTTTCTGTCAGCACATTAAGATATTATATACCCCTTTATAATTTTATAGTATTTTTTCACTTAGTGGCTATTTCATTGCATCGAAAGGTTATTATGTGATTTAAATGAGACCAGTGTTTCCTGGTTATTGTTGGTTGCTATTTTGAATTTAACTTAGCCCATCAACCTACAATTAATTTAAAAATGTTCTCACTATTATTGTCTCAGTTAAATGCTGTAACAATCTGGTAGCTTCCTTGTTTAAAAGCAGTAATTTCTGGGGGCTGGCCCAAGGCCTGGTGAAGTTCGGCGTACTCTGCTTCGGCGGCCTGGATTTGGTTCCCAGGCATAGAACTACACCACTCGTTGGGGACCCACATACGAAACAGAGGAAGAATAGTCATGTCTGGGTCCTCTTAGAAAGGAAATATAGTCTTTGCTATTTACCAGATGTGAAATGGCATTTCTTTCCTTCCTAGAATCTTTCTGATTGTTACAAGTGAAGTCTTCATCACTGAGGTCATTTCTTACAATATTGTAAGAAATTAAAGTCAGATTTATTGAATTAGTCCAAATTCCACAATTTCAGCACACAGAATTTACAAATATTACAAACCAGATTTTTGCTACATGGTGAAACTTAGCTTGGGTATTTCTTAAAATGGGATTTTTCTCTCAAAACTTCTAGAAGTATTGGTAATTCAACTATTTTTTGTACCTTGTGGGTACTGTATTCCAACAGGAAATGTATTTTTATCTGTCTTTGACCATTTAAGGTTCTATTTTCCTCTGTACATTTTGGAGTCTGGTTTTAATGGATGGCGTTACCTTGTTGGGTGTAAAGAATGTATGAGCTAGGTACCAAATGGCTCTATCGCTAACTGCTTTCCCTCTGAGTCTAAACGCCTTTTAAAAGTTTCTCTTAAAATGTATGTGGGAGGCCGGCCCTGTAGTGTAGTGGTTAAGTTCATGTGCTCCACTTCAGTGGTCCAGGGTTTGCAGGTTCAGATCTCGGGTGCAGATCTCCACACTGCTCATCAAGCCATGCTGTGGCAGCATCTCACATACAAAATAGAAGAAAATGAGCACAGATGTTAGCTCAGCGACAATTTTCCTCAGTAAAAAGAGGAGGATTGGCAATAGCTCAGGGGCAATCCTCTTCACCAAAATAAACAAATTATCTGAAATGTGGATCTTAATAATTTTAGCTTGCCGTTAACACATAGTAACAATGGATTGTTTGCAGTTTGAATTGTGTTAGTAAATTACATTTATCCTGACTCATTTCCCAAGTTTGTCTTTCATTTCTTAATTATGTGTGTGCATATAGCTAGATAGCCAAAAATAAAATGCATAGCAAAATTCTGATTGCCTTAATTGAGTCATTTATCCAACAAATAGTTGTTTATTAAACATGTACTATTTTCCAGGCATTGTTGTGCATGCTGTTTATGGTGGTAAACAATAGTGATAAATATTCTGCCCTCTTAGACTTTGTATGCTAGTGAAAGGAGTGAGGCAGGTGGAAAATAATGGAAATGTAATTTCAGATAGTGAATAGTGTCCAAAGGAAGTAAAAAGGAGGTGTAATAACAATTGACTATTTGAGTAGAGAATGGTGGGTATGACAATCTGGGAAACTTTCTGTAAAGAAGAGGGTTTAAACTGAAACCAATTGATAAAAACTGCCAGCCCTGCAAAACTCTGAGGAGAAACAACCTGGCCGGGAAAACAGCAAAGCTCCAAGGCCCCTCACCCAGACCCTACTAGGGAGAAATATGGTCAGGGGTCTCAGGTAGAGGCTGAAACTGAGATAAGACTGGTGGTTACCAGAGGGAAAGCGCAGGGGGAGGGCGAGACAGGTAAAGGGGATCAATTGTGTGGTGACAGACGGAAACTAGATTTTGGTGGTGAGCACGCTGCAACGTACGCAGAAGTTGAATTATAACGTTGCACCCATGAAATGTCTCCATAAAAATAAATAAGTAAATAAATAAGTATTATGGAAGATTTTTAAAAAGAATATTTTGTCTTCTCAACTGAAATACAATTGCAGTGCATCACTAACCAGTTAATCAATGAGTAATTATTTTAAATTCACTATGCGTTGAAACTCACTGTGCATTAGGAGAATAGGTTTAAAATTGCCCTTTTAGAGTTTACAGAGTGGAATGACAGGTAAAAAAATTCTTTAAAAAATATTATTTTCCTGTATCTCAAACCTACGGAAATGGGCAGAGAATAATATAATTAATGTCCAACCAGTTTAAGAGACTTAAGTTGCTTCTATTTTGACATTATTTCTTCATAGGCCTTGTAGGAAATAAAATGTTACAGGTGTACTGAGCGCTCTCTGAGCACCCTCGCTTGTGCTAGTTCCTCCCTCCCAGGGCATTTTCATATGCGTTTGGATACCCTCTTTCATGACGTAACCACCATTGTGAAGTTGAGATGTCCCCTTCCCTTCATATTTTCATAAACCTTTCTTAATGGTGGAACACAGACACAGAGAAAAGAGCAAATTCCAAAAATGTACAGATTGACAATCTATCACGAAACATCATTTAACTCTCACCCAAGCGAAGAATGGACAATGCGAAGACATCAGCGCCTGTTGTCCCCATGCCAATGGCTGTTCCCTCCTTGCCCCAGAATGCCTGCCGTCCTGGCTTTAGCACCATGGCTTCCTAGAAACTCAGCCATAGTTCACCTTCGTCTGTTTTTAGCAAATATTATGTAAATAGAATAGTATAGTATATAGAGTGAGTCTGGCTTCTTTTGCTCAATATACTCAGGAGGTTCATCCATGTTGTTACTGGACATTGCAATTGTTTTGCTGTAAATATTCATGTGTGTGCACGTAACGTCATTTATCCGCTTGAATGTTGGTGGACACTTGGATTGTTTTCAGCTCTTTGCCACCACAGAGAATGCAGCTACACATATTCTTGTACAGATCTCTCGATACGGACGTGTTGTCAGTTTTGTTGGTTATATATACGTAGGAGTGTAATTGTTGGGTCATAGGATATATGTATGTTGAACCTTAGAAAATTCTGAACTGTTTTTCAAAGTGTTTGTACAAATTTACACTCCCACCAGCAGTGTAAGTGTTTCCACTGTTCCTCGTCCTCACCCACAATTTGTATTTCAGTTCTTTCAATTGTTTCCATTCTGGTGCGTGTGCACTATAATTTGCATTTCCCTGTGACTAATGATGTTAAAGGCATTATCATATGCTTATTGACTATTTGGACACCCTCTTTTATGAAGTGCCTGATTGGGTCTTTTGCCCAATTTTTAAATTGTGCTTTTTCTTATAAAGGTGTAGAATTCTTCACATTCTAGATACAAACCTTTTGTAGGTTATATGTGTATTGAAACTATTTTCTTCTAGTCAGTAGTTTGTGTTTCTAGTCTTTTAATAGTGTTTCTTGATGTAGTCCAAATTATTGATCTTTCCATCTATGGTTAGTGCTTTCATGTTCTGTTTAAGAAGAGTTTTCTTACCCCAAATTGGGAAGTATTCTCTTATAATCTTCTACAAATTTTATTATTCTTTCTTTCACAAACAAACCCACAACCTACCTGGAACTGATTCTCTTCTTTTGTGATCAGTGGGAGGCAGATGTAGAGTTTCATTTTTTTTCTGTGTTGAAAGCCTGTTTTCCGAGAATCATAGAGTGAAAAGACCTCTTTCTTCCACTCTCTCCAGTATCACCTTCTCATAAATCAAAAGCCCTGATATCTGAGTGTCACTTTCTGTGCTTTTTATTCTATCCCATTGGTCTATTTATCTCTTCTCGTGCTCATAGCACATTATCTTATTAGAGTTTTATAACAATTTTTGATATTTGGTAAGACACGTCCTCTCTCCTTGTTATTCTAGATTATCAAGACAGTTCTCAGTTTACACACACACACACACACACACACACACACTGAGATTTTATTTGGAAGTTCTCTAAAACGATAGACACGTTTGGGGATATTTGACGTCTTTATAATAATGAATTTTTAAATTAACATAGTACATTTTTTTACTTATTTAGGTCTTTAAAATTAAATGATCCCTAAATATTCCACTATTATTTTGGTGTTTTCTTCATAGAAGTTATCTGTATCTTTTGTTAGATGTGTTTCTAGTATTTGATATTTTTGATCTTATTGGAAACGGTTCTTTAAAAAAAGTTTGTTTTCTAACTATTTGTTACTGTTATATAGAAATACAATTGATGTTGTTACATTAACCTTGTATACAGAAATCTTGACACTTGTTTCTTAATTCTAGTAATTTTTATACAATCTTTTGGATTTTCCCTTTATATAATCAAATGATTGACAAATAATATTGGTGTATTTCCTCCATTTTTAGTCTTTGCCTGGAGCTGTATAATTGGGAAGCTAGTTCTCTGCCATGGTGGAGTTTACAGTCTGGTTTAAGTATTGAACTTATATATTTAAATCATGTGAAATTTTACAACGTATTAAATGTTATGAGAAGAGCGAGGAGAATAAGGGAATTTGGGGAGTGTGACGACTGCTTTCACAGATGTGGTTTGAACTTGATAATAACCCTGGAATGTAGGCGAGGACTCACAGACATAAACTGACCCATGTAGATTACAAATGCTTTGAACAAAGTCACAGATTTAGGGGCTAATGAGGAATTGGCAGGAATTAGAACTCAAGTCTGTTTCTGCCCTTGACATCTCTTTGCCTTATCTGATTATGAAGGTAATTACTGTGCATGTCAAATATCTTTCCTATGGCTTTGCCACTCATTAGCTACATGGCCTTGGAAAAGTTATTTAAGCTCTCCCTCTTGTATTTCCTACTGTCTGGAGTAACACCACCTACATCAGCAAGTGAATATGTGAATTAGAGGAATTGTATTAGATAATACATGCAAATCACTTCTGATAATAATTAATTTGGCTTTTATCTCTGGTTCCTGGGAAGTGGCCTCTAAATTCTTGGAATTTCCCCAGTTATAAGAGTATCTTTGTTATTCTTGGTAGGCCCTGATAGTTTATGCCAACAAAGTGACTTGTAATGGGCCCTTTGATATTATAAGCTTAGGAGATGATTCAGGATGGGGACTGGTTATACCGGAAACCCCAACCATGAGATTAAAGGATTGGAGCTTTACCCACATGATTTGAGCCAGACCTCCAGGGAGGAGTGAGGGGCTGGAGATTACATTCAACCTCATGGCCATTGATTCAATCAACTTTGTTGATGTAATAAAGCCCCCATAAAAACTCCGGACTCTGGGTGTCCGGTGAGCTTCTCTGTGCATTGTGTTGTGTTGTATGGTGCTTTTGGTGTGTTGTCACACATTGACATGCCTTGGAGTGACGTGTCTGATTCCGAGGAGAGAGGACAATGGAAGCTTTGCGTTTAGGACCCTCCCAGACCTCACCTTATGCGTCTCTTGCTTTGGCTGGTTCTAATTTTTATCATTTTGCTAAAATAAAACTGTAATTGTGAGGATAGTGCTTTCTTGAGTTCTGTGAGTTGTTCTAGCAAGTTATTGATCATGAGGGGATAGCAAGAACCCCTGAATTTGCAGCCACCTGGTCAAACCTTTGAGGACCTCTGTAGCTATCCAGGGACTTCTGAACTTGTGTTGGTGAGTGAAGCAAGGGTAGTCTTGTGTAGCACTGTCCCCAAACCTGTGACGACTGACCTAACTCTGGGTGATTGGCTCCAGAAGTTGTCACAGTCACCCAGCATAGTGTTCAGCAAATAGTGATGTTTTTTAATAATTATCATCATTAGTAAACAGAAATGTAATTCTTGTATTCTTAATATGATAACAGTAGATGCTCAGTCACTACCACGTATGGAGAATTTAAGTTTATCAATGCGTATAAGTTAGTGAATAATTGAGGAATTTGTTGATAATAATTTCCTTATAGTCAAAATGTATAATTGCTGAGTTTTTTATACCTATACTTTTAGGTGGTTTGTTTGAGAAAGTTTGAAAATTGTTCTTCTATTATGTGATATCATATTGATGACAAGAACAATTCTTCCTGGATTATGTTTTTATAATCTATATTTTAAAAGTCTCTATTTAAATTTACTTCAAGTCCTCAACATTCACCAAGAGCTTCCTCTGTGTTAAGAATAATGCGTAGTCAGAGATACAAAGTCAAGACAAGATCTCTTCTCTCCAAGGCTCATTATCTAGTGGGAGAGGCAGGCATATTAATTAACAACTCTAGTAAGGTGGACTGTAATAAATGTTTTAGCATAGTTACAAGCAAAATGCCATAGGAGTGTAGTGGAGTAAAATATCAATGTCAGGTATTAAACTCCCTGAACATAGACTCAAATTCTTGACATAATGCAAATGTTACAAGACAAATTCCTCTAAAAATTGATCTTGAGAGTGTCTTCCCTTTACCACTGTGCCATGCACATGTTCAGTTACATCATGGATTCTCAATCCGTTGTTCTCAGTTATTCTGTGATCCTAAAAAATTTTTTACTTCTGTTTATTTTTTGTTTCTTTGAAAAATCCTTGTGGAAAGATGCTTATTTATTCCAAGTTACATTTTACAAGTATTATTTCAGTCCAAATAAGTGTTAGGGGAAGAGATATAAGACTCTTGCAATGGATACTAGTTGTCATTCCATGATTTGAGTCTGAAATAGTTTCTTACTGATGAAAATAAAATATATATGACCTTACCATTATAATTAGTAACATCCGTCTTTGTTTACAACAGATTGGTTTAGGATTGGATTGGAATCCAGATTGGAATATGTCAGACTTGAGGGGGAGTGGTGGTCAAAAGCTGCATCACTTCTAGTATGGTCGTGTTCTTGCAAATGGAAGTGGGAAGCAACAAAGCTAGAAAAATGCCTCGCGTTGGCTATGCTCAAAATACGCTTGACAACACTGATTGAGTGTGAAAATGCTGCAGTTCAGTGCCTCCAAGCATAAGAGTTAGGCCATGGTGCATCAGGCTTCTACAATCTGACTTCCTCTAAATCTCCAGCCTTGTCTTTGAGAAGCACTGTCTGGCGTCTCTGCTCTTTAGTTCTGTTTTCCCCAGAAGAGAAGAGGTGCTTCCAAGAGTGTTTATCTCTGCTTGTGCTACGTTCTCTTCCTAGATTGCCCTTTGCATTTTGGCTCTCCTGATGAATACCTACCCAAGTTTAAAGACCCAGATGATGCTGAGATCTCTTACAGTCTTTCTTGTCATCTCTTAGGATGAACTCTGTTGTAGACAGCTTTTTAAAATGTTGCCAGTGGTATCTGCCTCTTGGTATTCACACCCTTCTGTAATCCCCTGCTCTTGCGGCTAGACTAGTGACTTGCTTTCAACAAATAGAACATGGCCAGTGTGTTAGGATATCATTTCTGAGATTAAGTAATATAAAGACTGGGACTCTCTTATCCTGCTTAATTTTGATTCCACTCCTAGCAGTTTCTCCATTAGACCTGCCCTGGGAGAAAGCCCTGGAAAGTTCATCTTGAAAGTTCACTTATGCTGGACTACACCAACTTCTTCAGACTTTACTTGCACTAAGCCATTATTGGAGTGGGCAAACATATTCTAGTTTTGGTTGTTCTCAAATTATCTTGCGCTGCTTTCCAGAACTGTGGGCTATTGTGGGCTTCTCCTGTTTTCAGATCCACCAGACATCCTTTTGCTTCTTCTACTTCTTCCTGCAAGATCAGTATCATGTAGGTCTTATGGCTATTGGTGGCTTGCTACCACCTACTTGTATTTTGACAATGGATACTTTGTCACTTAGTTTTCTTGTAACTATTGTTTATAAGTTTTTGGTTTTCTATCTAGTTGCTTGGGAATCCTGGCAGATCCAAAAATTATGATGCTTCAAATGCTACCAGCAATCCAGAATTCTCTACTCTTTTTATCTTCTGATATAAGTACTTCAGTTTTATTCTAAGGGACCAATATCTTCCTCACTCGCTGTCCTTGTGCTTCTGAAAGTGTTGCCTCCATCCCAAGGCTCCAGGGCTGGGTATGTGTCTCAAGCCTGGTCAATTAAAAATAAATTACCTTTTCTAATAGTGATTGATTCAATGAAAATTGGGTGATTCAAAAAGGCCTAGGACTTTTATATAAACTATTGAAAAACACATATGTTCTATTTTTGACAAAATTTTAATGGGTTGGCAAATGTGGAGCCCAAAAATGATGCCAACTCAGAGTAGAGCAAAACCAAGAGACAAAGAGAGACCAAGTCCTGGCAATGTCACTGGGACCTCCTGATCAGGCTGTGCCTGAAGAAATTATACACCCTAGACTTTTCAGTTATCTGAGACAATATATATCTTGTAAAAGTAATTTTTTTTTTTTTTTTTTTAAGATTGGCTCCTGAGGGGACTGGCCTGGTGGTGCAGCGGTTAAGTTTGCACATTCTGCTTCTCGGCAGCCCAGGGTTCACTGGTTTGGATCCCGGGTGCAGACACGGCAATGCTTGGCAAAAAGCCGTGCTGTGGCAGGCATCCCACATATAAAGTAGAGGAAGATGGGCATGGCTGTTAGCTCAGGGCCAGTCTTCCTCAGCAAAAAGAGAAGGATTGGCAGTAGTTAGCTCAGGGCTAATCTTTCTCCAAAGGAAAAAAAAAAAAGATTGGCATCCGAGCTAACAACTGTTACCAATCTTTTTTTTATTATTATTATTCTTTTTCTCCCCAAGGCCCCAGTACAGAGTTGTATACTCTAATTGTGAATGCCTCTGGTTATGCTATGTGGGACACCACCTCAGCACGGCTTGATGAGCCATGCCATGTCCACGCCCAGGATCCAAACCAGCAAAACCCTGAGCCACTGAAGTGGAGCACATGAACTTAACCTCTCGGCCATGAGGCCTGCCGCTGTAAAAATAAATTTGTGTGAAAAATCATCATACAAAGAATAGTCAGGAAAAGTTCATGCAGAGTTAAAATTGAGATGACTCACAAAGAACTGGCAGAATTTGGTGGAAGGAGAGCAGCAAAGAGGGGCTTTCATTTTAGAGGGGTCATAATGGAGTGATTATGTAATGTATTTTTCAATCCCCTTAAGAGTTGAAGGGGTGTTATTAGTGATTACACACTGGGACCATAGGCATAAAATGGGACTGTCCCAGGCAAACAAAGACACTGCTGCCCTAGCCATGAGAAGATGATGTGGACAAAGGGACAGAGACAGAAATGAATCTGCAGAACTCAAGGCACAGGGATTAGTGGAGACCTGCTGCCACAAGGAGCCTCAGATGACATCATGATTAACAAAACTTCTGATGAGCAAGTTTATGGGCAGATAGTAAAGGGCCTTGACTTCCAGAAGAAGTAGGGTTATTTCTCATCACTCCTTCTGTGGGGTGAAGGGCAGGTTGGAGGCAGGAGAATGACTGAGCAAACAGTCTGCTTGCTTGATTGGACCTGAATGAGAAAATGTAAACAAATCAAGTGTCCCCCCTAGGCAACATTACCCTGGACAAGTCACTTGATCTCTTTGTGCTTCACTCAATGGTAACAATACCTCACACTTACTGAGTTCTTACTCTGATCTAGCCTCTGGGGTTACCTTCTCTATTTGCATGGATTCGTTTAATCATGGCAATAACCCTATAAGATTGCCTTCCCTATTTTTTTTGCCAGATGGGGAAAGAGAAGCTTAGAGGAAGAAAATATGACTCATTGAACACACAGTTTCTAAGGGAAAGACACCTAATCAGAGTCCAAATCTCCTTGATCCTCAAGTCTGTGCCCCCAACCGTGTTGTCATGTGACTTCATCTTCATCTATAGGAAGGGAGATAACAGGTCTGCAAAACCCACTTAGCTGTGCTCTTGCAAGGCTCAATGAGATCATATATGGCCAACGTGGTGTCCCAGACCTAGGGTGTCCATTCCAGTGCAAAAGTCTGAAGCTTATTCAATTTAGCCCCCCAAGGTCCTGGTAAGGGGCTTCCTCACTACCATTCTCCTGCTTGTTCCAGGGACCCCTCTTTGGGTTTATGGAAGTTCTAGGGTGCTGGGTTTGCAGATGTTCTAAGGGCCGTGTAAAGTCATCACTCCTGGTCACTAGACATAAACAATACATTTGCTGTGGTCCTTGGCTGAGTCTACTCACCTGCTTTTTCTCAGGCCAAGGCCTTTCTTCTTCCTCAGATCCCCAGGGCCCCATCTGATCATCAAAGACACTTGTTCCTCTTCTCCGATTCCTTCACTAGACTCTCTATTTTATCACATGAACCCTCCTTTCTGCCCAAATCCTCTATTTTCATTTGCTTTCATAAAAGCTTTGATGGTCCATTAAACTCAGAGTTAGAATTTGTATCAAATACAAAACTGGGTTCATTTCTTTGAAGTCAAAAAAAGCTCAAACTTCAAACACTGTTAGGATGTGTGGGAAAATATACACATTCTATCTTTCCAATGCAGTACAGAAAAGAAAGATGAGCAAAACAGTTGTTTCTATAATAAAGCAGGTTGAATGCTCATACGCTGTCACATATGAGAAAGTGCTTTAAAAATTGAAAAGTGATCCAGAAATGTAAAGGAATGAAAAACCATTGAATTGCCCCCAAGACTTGGTGAATTTCTTACTGAAGTACTCTGATTTAGTGAGATTTTCTAAATATCTTCATCCACACGACTAACAGTGATCATTAGATAAGCAAAAGGCACACACATCTTGTGATTAATTAGGACATTCCTTAACAATAACATATAATTCTGCAGGTGAGCATATTGATTAACAAATATACAACATAGAATAATGCTCAATGGTATACAAAAAATTTATACATATTGACACTTTATTAACTTATTTAGAAACTAAGTTATTAGGACAATGGCCCAAATAGCATTAGACAGTTTCAAGGGATTTTTTTTTGAGTGAGAATGAAGTGCTATCTTTAAAAGAAAGAAATTGAACTGAAAAGATACTGAAAACAAAATACCCATTTTTACTGCTGCTAAAAATGGAATAATCAAATATAAAATGAAATAAATATTCATGAGCTATGATTCATCTCCCTCGCTTGATAGGAAACTGATATGTCTCTATGGTAACAGTAAAACTGCCATCCAGGAATGAGCACTTGTGTGTATGTGTGTTTTCATGAGCATATAATTTCAGAAGCATATGATTAGGAGTAAGAAAGAAACTGAAATGAGCTGCCTGCAGGATATATTGAGGCAAAGGAAAATAATAGAGCAAAAGAAAAGACTAAGAATAGAGATGAAGAAATAATTGGGAGATGATCAAGAAAATGTGTATTTAAACAAGAAGACTTCCCACAAGGATAGGCATTGGAATTCTTCATATGAAAAGTGGGGTTTGTCCCTCTCCTCTGGGAGGTAGAGCAGGAAGGCACAAGAATTGGGACTGAATTGCTCAAGGCTGTGGAGCTAACAGCAGAGGTTCAACTCTGTCCCATGAGATTAGAGAGGAATTTCATGGCCTCAAGGATTAGAGAGGAATTTCATGGCCTCAGGGATTAGAGAGGAATTTCCTGGCCTCAGAATTGCTGATTTGAGGCAGGAGAGAAGGAAAAGAGACAAGCGATTGGATTTGAAAAGGTTGATTGGGCCACCCAGATTCCAGGGTAAAGGAAAAGAGGCATTTTTCATACTTTGGGTCTCTAGGATAGGAGGTATTGGGAGAATGGGGGTGGGCAGGCTTTGGGATCACAAGGCAATGTGGCAGCCCTCTCCACATCTTGCAGGGGAGAGCACAGGAGAGGTCCTGCAGTGGGGACTCTGACAGCTGAGGGCGGGCAGCCCTTATGGAAGAGCAGGATTGGGCTCCTGCTCCGCACTTGCCTTCCCAGCAAACACCTTCAGATTTGAAGACCTGCCCAGGGCCTTTCTTGGGAGAATCCTCCACTGGAGGGATAAGGAATTCAAGAAGATTCAGATTTTCTGGTTGTTCTCGTCTCTGATGATCTCTTTGTTACCACCCATGGTCCTACAACAATTGGGCACAAGGTTTGTTGTAGAGATGCTGACTCCAACCTCAGTGCCTTGTTTCTTATCCCAGAAATTACATCACTAGCAAAGTGAAGAACATGGCCCCAAGGTATATTGGTATCCAAAATCTGGATAGTTTCGCATATGTCTTCCTTTTTGAAAGAGGAAAAAATTGTGTGAAGATGATTTCCTGAATGATTTGATAGTCTTTTATTAGGAAAATTTAAATTTTTTTGAATTGTTACCTCTGTATTACTTAAAAAATGAAATAATGCTGGAAAGGTTATAATAAAGTACTGTTTAGAAATGTATGTTTGCACTCATTCCTCCCCTTTTTACGTCAGCACCATCAAACTCCGTTGTTCTGGTGTCTCCAGTCTGGGTCCCTAAGAATCAGTTTCTCAGAGACTAAACATCCGGTTTTCTGGGGAAGTCAGAGATGTTCTTGGCTGTGCAGGACGAGGGGGTGGGGTCAGGAAGAAGGACATCTGATTACTCCATATTCATATTTTTGAGTTAATATCCAGCCCCATCCCTCACTATGGCCATCAGCATGCCTTGGGTCTTGAGTGTCGAGCTTCCATCTATAGGGAGAAGCCCGCTTTCCAGCATTGCCTCCAACTGCAAGGTCCCAGGTCTCAACTTCCTTTTATCTACTGAGCCAGTTGCCACTCCACTATTTGCTTTAACATTTGTTGATATTTTTCACTGCCTCTCATTCCCATTCATTTTTCCTTTGTTCTTAGGACTTACACTTCTTTTTTTTTTATATAGTACTGACATTTTAATATTATTTCCATTGAGAGCAGAAATAAGCACAATTTGCCATGTGTGGCTGGAAGGCTTAACTGATATTCTACATACCGTAATGTGGAGGGGCAGATAAGAAAAGCTGGGAGCTATTGAGGAAACTATTTGCTGGGTTTCTTGCCTCTGAATGCCTCTGAACTTTGTAGCAGGAGCATTCATCTCTCACTTTTCCATTACCAGTCATTCTTTAGTCCTTAGACTCTATGGAGAATCTTTTCCCTTCAGCAAGGGAAATTTCAGGAACACTGGATCAAATCTTTCTCTTGAGCTCTAGAGCAATGCATCAGGATGGATATAGAGTGCCTTCAAGACTTCTCCACTTGGAATTCCCAGACACAACTCACTGAAAATATTCCAGCCTGGCTCACCTCCAAACAATCCAGCCCCAATCTCTTCCCTTGCTTTTTTTGCTACCTTAGCAAATCGTGTTGCTATACACCCAGTTTTCAAAGACAAATAACAGACTCATCCATATCTCCCCTCCCTCTCACTATCCCTCACCTCCTCCCCATTCAAGCAATCCCTAACTCCTCCTATTTATTTACTGCCCCAATGTTGCTCGACTCTTCCCTCTGTGCTCATCACCTCTACCCTTCTAGCCTCCCAGTTTCTTACTTAGATTCCAGCAACACCCTCCTCCTAGTTAGTCCCTCTGTCTTTATGTCTTTCCCACTCCAGTTATTTTCCACATTGAAGTTAGAGTGATCTTTCTAAAGTGTAAATTTGACTGTTTATTTCCTTATCTGAAACTGCTTAATGGCTCTCCATTGTCCTCAAAATAAAGTCCAAATTTCATGTCATGATCTAGTCCCTTTTTACCAAGCATCCAGCCCCACTTTTCAGCACTTGTCTTCATCTAACTCTACACTCCGGACCTTCTTTTGGGGCCTTCAGATAGGGCAAAAATGCAAGTGATAAAGTCATTTAGGAGGCTATTGAAGGTGAGAACTGATCATGACTTGGATGGAAGTGGTAGGAGAGGAGATAAAAGTGTGGATGTGAATGTCTCTCAGAGGCCACGATAAAGCATGGACTCCTCATCATATGAATAAGACTCTTCCTGGCCTAGTTCCTGATTACCTGTCTACCTTCAGCTCTTGATGACTCTTCCTCTTCAAGTGCTAGTGAACTGTCCTAGCACACTGAACTCTTGCCAAGTTCTCGGTGTCAGCTCTCTCTGAATCGAAAGGGATATGACTGAACCTCCCTATTTTTTTTTCTATTGCATGTTGTGCCCTTCGTTTTATACCTTTCTTCTGTGTATCTCCTTAGCCCTTAGGTACCCCCATCCCTGTCTGTCCATCCTGATGTTTCCTGAGGTCCAAGATTGCTAAAATAGCAAGAAAAGGAAAAGATTAAAGAAACAAGGACAAATAAAGATCATCTTGTGAAACATTCTAGTAAAATTAATATTCAAGTTATTTTCTGGGTTTATCAATTTCTCTGTTATTCTGACCCTTTCTCTTTGTGGTGAATTCTGAATATCCCTATTTATCATGTTTAATAAGAAGCAAGAGAAGATGGAACAGCATGTGTGCCAAAACAAAGATGAGGGAAAGCCCTGTCATTGATTGCATTTACATTCCTAGAAAGAACACATTTGCAATTTAACCTGCCTCTGGAACATGAGAAATAAAAAGAATAAATAACACACTGATGTCCCTCTACAAGAGCTATTTTGTTTCGCATTTTATTCAGCATGTTTCAGGGCTTCTGAGGGATGGATATAAACCAAAATGGGGTGAATATCCATATATAACCAGATAACAGTTTTTATCTCATATAGACAATAATGCAACCTCATTTAAAGAAAAAACAGTACACATTTGTATCAGTATTTTTAACTCACTTGATTTTTGATGAAATTACACAAAAAATTTCTCTGTTTTTTTTTAACATTAAATTTCACAGATGGTGGTAAGCAGCCATTGTGAGGCAGTTAGTGTGCTGTGGCGATCTGGGAATATTTTCTCTTGTTAGAATGTTCCAGTCTCTTGAAATCACAATACTAAAAGTCCTTCCCAATGAGTCCAGCCTCACTGTCCAGCCTTTTGAGCTTCTGTACTCATTCTTGCTGAAGGCCTGGAATCTAACAACACTGGACCACTTATAATTTCTTGCCTCTCACCCGCTAACCCTTGTCATGCTTGCACTTCATCTGCTAATCTTGTTGAAAATGCAGATCACGCTTCAGTAGATCCCAAGAAAGCCCGGAGATGCTGCATTGCTGACAACCTCTCTGGTGATGCAGATGCTGCTGGTCTGTGCTAGACATTTTCAGTAGCAAGGATTGGGTAGTCTAACTAATTTTGTTTCTGAACATGTCATCTACCCTGCAGATTCCTTCTACATGGAGCCTCTATCTATGGGATGACTCCAACTTATCCTCATGTCTTCAAGTCAAATCTTACCTCCTTTTATGAAGGATTTTTTTCTATTAAGAGAGAGAATTCATAACTTCCTTCTCTAACAGCTGTCCCCTACCCTTAGGATAAAATGCAAAGTCCTTAGCAGGCTTACAGGGCTACCTCTGCAACCCCTTTCCCTACCACTTTCCTCCTCGCCCCACCACAGTGGTCTTGCTCTATTGCAACATGCCAAACACTCCCTAGTCTTAGGGTTTTTTTTTTTTTAAATTTGCTCATCCCATTATATGTCCTCATGACTTATTACCTCATTTTCTTCAGGCCTTTGATCAAACATCCCCTCCTTAAACAGGTTACTGCGTTGAGTTGACCCCTATCGAAGCCTGTTTAGATGATATTGAAAGGGAGGCTAAAATTCAGCCTATGCTTGCTTTGCTAGGTCAGATTAATTAAGATTAATCTGGTAGCAAAGGGCAGGAGAGGTAGACAGACAAATCAGAAAACTCTTGCAGTAAACCAGGTATGAGAACGTGAGGGGCTGAGCTGGAACCATTGCCATAGAAAGGATGTGTGTATGAGGAGGAAGGTGTTCCTTTTTCACAGGTGCTTGAGGGCATTAAATGGGCTCTCAGTAGTCTCCCCGACTACCTGCTTTTAAATACCAACCACTTCATTATTTCCATCCCCTTACTCTGCTTTAATTTTCTTCAAAAAATTGATGACTCAGCCATTTTATTATGCATCTTACTTTTGCCTGGTGCCTAGAATAGTATATATGGTATAAAATAAGCATTCACATAAATATTAATTGAATTAGTTAATGAATGAATACTCAGAGCTTCCATAAAACATAGAATAGGGAGGTAAAAGACAGATACAGGCTCAGGTCATAACTTTACTACTTATTAGTTGTGTGAAATTGGGCAAGTTGCTTATCTTTGAAAATGTTTCTTCATCTGTAAATAGGAATAATAGTAATGCATGACTCACAGAGGGTGGGGACACTAACATGGCATAATTGATGTGAAGTTCTTGGTTTATTGCCTGGTGCATAGCATTTATCACATCACTGCAGTTGTTTGCTTTTTGATTTTTCCCCTTGGTTCTGAGCTCCATGAGAGCTCCTATTATGGTGCTTAGTGGATAATACGTAGCTAGACCATCAAATGCAGGCAGTAGTGGCAAAGCAGGAAGAAGGGGGCAGAAATGCCTACTCAGTCTTTCTTCTTCTATCTTCCAGTTTTCCTGCTGGTAATTCTTTTAGCCAAACCTAAATAGAAGCCAGAGGGTAAGAAGCCTGGGTGATAAAGTCCAGAAAATGCAACTTCCTGTGGCAGAGAGCAGGGTGGTGAGGAGCAGATACTGGATCTAGTAGATGGAGTGGGGGGCATGGGAACCAACTGCCCCACAGGACTTCTTTCCTCAAGTTGCCCTGTGTTTCCCCATGACGTCTACTTTAACTTGTCTGAATCGTCTCTTTTGACCATCACCCAGAGTCTGAAAGACTCCTTGGAAATGGAAGGCACAAGGATGAATTCTCTTGGCTATCCCAATGGTGACCTAAGGGTTCTGATATCTTTTTCTTGATTGGCAGATTTTTCTAGGCATGAGAAGGACGTATATGGAGTATAATCAGAAAACTTTGAGAGCCACTGGTAGGGAAAAACTTTAGTGTATGTTAACGAAAAATGGGAACGGAAAGACCCCAGGATGGAGAGTTGCAAAACTTTTAGATATATTAGATAGTATGTTTGTGGGCTATACATAGGGTGGTAAACTTCCAGGAGGTGAAGGATGAACTTCCTGAGAACTCTGCTTAGGTCTGTCTCCTATTTTGAGTAATATTTACTTACATCATTACTTCTTTCCTTTCTTCATTCTCACTGCTCATCTTACCACTCCCTTTAGCAGCTGCATGTATCAAATATCTTTATAGCTTTCTCTTCCACTCCTTTGCTCTGTTCTTTTAGGGTGAACTATCTTCCCTAATTCTCTTGATTGACTGATAGGGAAACATATTATTTTCAAAACCCATGCGATAAACTATCTCTGTCATTAAGTTATGCTTTGACCACTCTTTATATGTGATCTTATCAGTTTTTCTCCTTCTTTCTTGTCCAGACTAACTGGGTTCAATATTACTGAAATATCTAGAAGATAAAAGAGGTTTTTTGCTTAAATGTTCAAAATAGAAAATGAATTAGTGTTATCTTTTGAGGTATGTTGAATCACTTCCACCAAAATAATAAACATTCAATTTAAAAATCAGTTATGGCAGTCTTTTTCTTAAATATTGTGCCATTTTAATGCAACAAATATGTATTTAGATTTATTTTCTATTTGGGAGTAATACTGTGAACAAAAATATCTTGTTAGCAGATTCATTAGTTCTATTTTTAGCAATATGGCTTCTCTTTTTATTTGTATTCTAATTTTACAATATACATTTTATATGTGTGTGTGTGTGTGTGTGTGTGTGTGTGTATGCGTTCCCTGGTTAGATTTGTCTTCATTGCCTTATGTACTGGTTGACTTATGCCATTGACTATTAGCTTGGTTTATTTATAAAAAATAAATGTTGAAAAGACCCACTATACTACCCTTTGTAACAGTTGAAAGAGTTGCTCATTTAGATTGGCAGATCAGCCCTGTGTTGCTCTCAAGATTTAATGAGAGGCAGTCATTTGAATTACTTCCATCAGGCTGAAGCCTGAATTTCCAAATGTTGCATGTAAGTGTTCACTGGATTTGTGTTTCATTCTGGTAGAGATGTTCTTGTAATATATTTTGCCTGCAGCTGGTGGTATTCATTGAGCAATGGTGGAAATCAATTAAATTATCTTTCCCCCCCCCCAATAAAAATGGGTGATTTCATAAATGTACAAATTTTTAAAGGCAAATATATTTTAATATTAATGGATAATTTGACTTGAATTCACATTCAGTCTATTCTTAATAACTGGCTTGTTCCTCAGGAAGGGTGATGCAATGATTCCTCCAGGTATGAATGATAAAACTTCATTTAGACCAATTCATTTGGTGCAACGGAGGATTTTAATTGTTTGGCACATTCAAGATCTTCCATTGCTTAAGGCCACAGTTAGAAAGAAGAACATGGAAATTCAATATCTTTAATTTTTCCTCCCCAAAGAAGGCTATATTCTCATGGTACATTATAGGGTAAGTAAGGAAGAATAAAAAGAATGGGTAAGGGAATTTGTAGTCTCATAATGCTATAAAAATTTTTTTGTTTGTAGATTTCAAGTATAATGGACTTTTCCACGGTGAATTGTAATTATTGCTGTAGACTACGCTTAACAAAAAAAGAAAAAATCCAAATATTTGAACAGTTTAATTTTACAACCATTTTCTAAATTCTTCTGTTGTATCACAAGCATATGAGTCTCATTAGAAAAAAATCCTGAAGAATTTTTGCCTCATAAATTTTGATTCAAATGAAATTATTTTTGCTTCATTTGTCAAATCTATTTAAATAGAAGTAATTTTTTCACTGTGTTGATTTTGATGGGTGAACATTGGAGAATCAGGATCACGGGATTAAATTCTTCTTGAGTGGTTATAGTGGTTTAGTAAGCACATAACATAGGGCACTTCCTACGTATTGTCCAATCACACTCCTAATGCGTTCTGTAGCATAAATCATTTGACTGCCTCTTAGTGGCTCCTACTTTAGTCCATTCTGCATGTTTTTTTTATTAGACACCACTTTCATTGTCATTTATTTTCTTCAGAATCATTCATTTATTTTTTCTTTCAAGCAACAAACATCTATTAAGTGTCTGCTGTGTGCTAGACATTCAGATGAATGCTGAGGATCCAAAAGCGCATTTAACACATTTCCCATCTTCCTGTGCTTGCACAATTCTGTGGTGGACAGAAGTAGTGAGAAATCACTAGATTAATGGGAGAAGTTTGTGCTCTCCCAGCTAAGCCCTATGGGAGAAAAGAAGAGGATGTGGTTTACTTTCCCTGGAGAAGAAAGCATTTCACCTGAAATTTGAGGGCTGCCTGAGAACTGCACTGAAGTCATGCAGAATGAGCATTATACCAGTAAAGGGAAGGAAATGTTAAAAGCTTCAAAATAAAAAATCATTTTTACTAATTTCAAAATTCATCACTTGCTGTTTATGGCCCTCCACAAACTGGCCTGTTTTTGGTCATCCCTTCCCTTCCCTTCTCCCCATTTTACTAGATTACAAACAATATAAATGTACTACATTCTCTCATATCCTCTGTAGTTTTTAGGCAACCTCATTCAGTGGTTAAGAGCAGAAATTTTGGTGTCTGGTGAACTGTTCTTGAGTCCTTCCTTTCTCTGCCACTCCCTAACTGTGTGCTCCCAGGAAAGTTATTCCACTGTTCTAGAGTCTCAGTTTCTTCACTTATAAAGTGGGGATTATAACAATGATCACCTCTTAGACTTTTCATGAGATTCAAATTAAAAATTATATGAAAAATCATATGAAAAGTTGTAGGAATACCTTGGTAAGCCCTTAATAAAAAATATCTATTACTATTATCATTATTAACCATCAGGATTATACTCAGTCTACGATTTTCAGCTCAGTTACTAATTTATCTTCTCCTTTGTAAATCAGCTGTCATTGCAAATTTGCAGTCAGTTTAGAATTGTAAAACATGAAGGAGAGACATTAGGATTATTCAACAGTAAAATGAGAATAAAAGCACTTATTGTCTTGAATTTGAACACCAATTTCTTTTATTCACACTTTGCTCACAGACATGTCTGGGGGTTAAATATATATAATAATTTCACTCTAGTTCAAATATGAAATTATTTTAGAATTTGAATAAATTTGTTCTGTCTTCTGACTTTCTTTGGAGCAGAAAGACAGCAGGGTAAAGAGGCAAATTTAGAGGTTATCCCTACATGAACTGTAAAAGTGGTTGAAGACACCTAAGAAAATAATAATAAAGAAAGTGTAAATGCTGGTAAAGTTAATCTCAGAGCATAGCAGAGGCAGTAGGAATATTTTTGAGCCTCCTCTGTGGTTTATAAATTAATCAAGTACTTACTTGCGATCTTCATTTCAAAGCCTCAGAGGCATCTCCAAGTTATCGTGTCCTAAACCAAATTCTTGTGGTCTCCTCCACTTCCCAGCTCATTTCTCTCTCAGGCTTCCCATTCTCAGTGAACGGCACCATGAAGTTTTAAAGTCAGAACTTGGCTTCCGTTCTCCCTAAATCTACCTTGCTCCACTCTTCCCCATGTAACCCATCAGCAATTATTGTTGATTTAACCTCCAAATTATACCTGAACAACTGCAATATGTATCTAGCTCCTCTGTTCAATGCCTCTTTTCCTTCTCTACATTCTATTGTCTACACTTCAGACAGAGTGATTTCTTAAGAAATGTGTCTGATCACATGCCTTCTCTGCTTAACCGCACTATAATTTCTCCTTGCAATTAGAAAAAAAATCACATTCTTTCACCATGGCTGGCAAGGTCCACCTTGAACCTGACCCACATCTGTGGCTCCAGCCTTATCTTGGGCAGCCCTCCCCCTTGCTCACTATCCTCCAGACATCTTAGACTTCCTCCAGGTTCCGGACTAGCCACGTCCCTGTCCCAGGGCCTTTGTGCTTACTGTTCCCTCTATGTTGGAGCATTCTTCTTCCAACAGTGCTCATTGATGACTCCACTAACCCTTAAGCTTCATTGTACATGTAGTTCCCCAGAAAAGCCTGGATTTGACATTAAATAAGCCCTCACCCTCATTGTTTCGTTATTCCCACATAATGCCCTGAGTATTTCTTTCCCAGCACTTGACATTTTGTATTGCACATACACATACACACCTCCTCCACCAACACATATATTTGCTTGCTTGTCCATGCCTGTGTCCTAACAGTAATATGAGCTATGTAAGGGCAGGGCTATGTCTCTCATTTACCAATGTATATCCAACACCTAACATTGTACTTGACACATGGTAAGAGCTTCCTAAGTATGTTTCCAATGAATGAATCAATCATTCTGAGAGATGAATGTCATTAATAGCTGAGCTATCTGGAATATCTGTAGATGGGTTACCTGTGAAAACTACATTGTGAAACTTCAACAGGGCTTTTTAAAAGAAAATTCTAAAAATGTTTGAAAGTTACTTTTTCATGGTAACAATTAGAAATAAATCTTAAATAGAAGCATAAGGAAAAGAAAATAATGGGTAAATTAGAAACGCTTGGTTAAACAGTTTCATGAAAAATGTGTAAACCTCAGGTTATTTTAATGATTTTGGTTAGCTAAGTATATGTAGGTGGAGTCTTAGCTGAGTTGTGAAGACTCCTGTTTTTATATTGAACAATAAGAAGAAAATGTATAAAACATTCATAGTTCTCTCTTGCCCACCTACCATGCCGGACACTGTGCTAGCAAGAAGAGATGCGTGTGCAAAAATAGCCAAGTCAGTCTGTCTTCGAAAAGGCCCACAGCCTGCTGCAATCATTCTCCAGCTTCAGGGGCTTCAGGACCATCTGACCGATGTGCTTCTATGTGGGGCCCTGGAACTCATGCCAAGAGACACTCGGAGACCTAGAGAAGCGTCTCAGGATCCACAATTTTAACAAACCCCTTAGTGATTCTGAGCAAGGTGCTATTTGGCCCATACTCTGAACCATGCTGATGTAGCTGGAGAGACCCACAGCAAGGATGAAGTTGTCATCTTGTGCGATAAGAGCTGTGATGGGGCCAACAGAGAGTATGAAAGCTTGAAGGAAAAGAATCTCTCTCATGTTTAGAGATAACTGCTAAACCAAGTTCTGAAAAATAAATAGAAATTTGTCAGCAGTGTGAGCCACAAGGTCAGGGTATCTCAGGCACGAGGTGATGTGAGTCTGTTCAGTGGTGAGAGTGTTGCCGTCCTGGGTCTTGGGCCGCCATATTATGCCTTGCTGTGCTGCACCAGGAGTTAGACTTAGTCTAGTGGGCAGTGACAATGATACGACCATATTTGAATTTAGGTGCACACACTGCTGTATTTATAGAATTCCAGATGAAAAGCAGAATGGATTGGAGGTATGCGCTATGAGATTCAGCGAAATGAGTTGTGAGGTTTCCACAGCTATGCAGATGAGAGATGGCGTTTGTGTGAAATAAGGTATTGTGACAATGGAGAGACCAGGAAATGACCAGACGTGAGAGGTATTGAGGAGGTAAAATGGACAGAATTTGATGGCTGCTTGTATATGAAGCATGAGACGAAGGAGCAGATAGCTTCTTTATGTGCAGCTTGCCTGGGTAGAAACAATGTAAACATCGATGACTTATTAATGACTAATGAACTAATTATCAATAAAGATAAACAGTCATTTTAGCACCTACTAGCAGCAACACAGAGATGAGAATCCGGGGCTCCAGGAAAGAGAAAAATTTTCACAGATGCATGGCAGCAGCAGCGTCTCTCGCTTATTATTAGTCTTTATATTTCTAAACGAAATTTAAAAGTAAATTTAAAACCCTAAAAGTGTGTGTGTGTGTGTGTGTGTGTGTGTGTGTGTGAGAGGAAGATTGGCCCTGAGCTAATGTCTGTTGCCAATCTTCCTCTTTTTTTTTCTCCCCAAAGCCCCAGCACATAGTTGTACATCCCAGTTGTAGGTCCTTCTAGTTCTTCTATGTGGGATGGCGCCACAGGGTGGCTTGATGAGCAGTGTCCAGGTCCGCTCCCGGGATCTGTCCAAATCAGCAAACCCCGGGCCGCAGAAGCAGAGCGCACAAACTCAACCACTCGGCCACGGGGCCGGCCCCTAAAACCCTGAGAGTTTAAAAATACTCTATAAATAATATTTTATATCTAATTGAAGGTTCAAATTATATAAGGTATCTAATTATTTAACTCAATAGCTACACTTATTTCACAAAAAACAGGACAAAATTTTAAAAATCACTTCAAGAAATGCCTATATTTATGGTTGTCTCTTTAAAGGGTCAGAGATCTTTATGAATTTTCATGCAATTACTTTTATAGTGGTAAAGTGATGAGTAAAAATTCAACCAGCAAAAAAAAGACCCCTGGCCCACCTGCCCTGGCCCCAGATCAAGCACCATACGACTAGCTCCGGCCAACAGGTTGAGTGCAAGTGCCTGTGTCACTTCTGGGCCAAAGCACAGAAGATGAGTGTGTGATCTCTGGGTGACATCTTCCACTGCAACTGTTGAGAAGGCAGAACCACAAGGTGGACATATCTGGACAACTGAGTCACTGAGTCACCTTATTTGCATCAGACTTCATGTGAGTGAGAAACAAATCTTTGTGTTGTTCAGCCATTGAGATTTCAGGATTCATTTGTTGACATAGCCCAGCCTGACCAATGTAGCAGGAATCTCTACTGATGGAAGACGGGGAACGTGGCGTGTCACCAGAGTCCTGGAGCAGGCCCTACACTAGCGAATGTGTGAGTGGAGCATGGAGGTGACTTAAGCAGAGCGAAGATACTGTGATGGAATGCCACCCCAGTCGATTGGTAGCAGATAGCTGGAATTATCCAGCGTTGACAGAGGTAAGCAGAAAGAATTAGGTTGGGGATTCTGGTGCTGCTGTGTGGTTCAATCCTCCGTCACAGTTAGAGGTGTCATGAGCCCATTATACTTGCCTCTGAGCAGAATACTGTACCTCAGGCACAGTTATAATCCCTCTGCTGGGTGTGTCTGTAGTAAGGCTAAGGACTCTCTAATTAAAATGCATAGGTAAGGAGAACAGAATAGTGGTTACCCCAGGAGGAACGGGTGGGGGAGGGTGGAAGGGATAAAGGGCACATGTGTATGGTGATGGGTAAAAACTAGACTACTGGTGGTGAACAGGACACAGTCTATACAGAAACTGAAACATAATAATGTACACCTGAAATTTACACGATATTATAAGCCAATAGGTCATCTCCGGCTTCTGTGAGAGTAAGTACAAGAAGGTTGTCTTCTTGAAGTTAGTGAAACTCTTGGTTCCATAGGAATGATATTCACCTCAGGCTGGCTCAAAAGATGGATTAAAATAGGGTAGAAGGAGCTTCTTCAGCTCAGATGAGCAGAAAACCATATTGCAAAAATATTCCCTTTGTATGCAAAGAAGGGAGTTGGTTAAATTATTTTCTATAGTTAGAATAAAAGTTAAGCCTCATCTAGAGCATAGACTAGTGTGGTTAAACTGAAACGTACACATTTAAATTCTATTTGCATTCAGCTAGAGTCTCGCATCCTTTGTATTTTCTGTGATTGAATTATTGCAATAATATGCCTTTTTTTAGGTCTTACGAAAATTAATTCTTTACTTCCTTATGAGTAGTATTAATATTAATATTAATGTAATGACTAAGAGTGACACACTTCATACATTACTTTCCTATGGCCAGTTTTACAGCGACAGTCCCAACTTTGTTGTTAGATGAGGAATTACATAATTTTTAGAATATTAAAACGTGATAGCCATTTTACACACAGACTGCATGGCATAGAGCCTTAACAGGATGTAAAAGGCTTCATTAGGTGTTGTCTAACATGCTATAGGAAACTCTGTGCTAGAGTTCTTGAGACTCTTGTGTTTAATTACAGTCTCAAATGATTAATTTCCACACTTAGGAGAAAGTGGGAAGAACTTCACGGCCTGACTTTGGTGTAAGGGTGGACTTCCGACATAAGATAATTCACAAATCACACAGGGGAAGTGATAACCGATACAGGCGTTTTATACTACCAGTGCCTGTTTACTCCTAGGGTAACTGTCATGTATGCATCTCTTCTTAAAGTCCTTTTGGGCCTAGAGTGACCGTTCTCATCTACTCTGAGACAGAAGGCAAAAAAATCAACTGAAGTGAAGTATAAAATGACCCAGAGTATAATCAGGATCCCCCAGGTGAACAAAATCACCTAACTCGGGGTCAGGTGTATAAAATGACAAGCTTTTAAAAACATCTGTCTGGCTCTAGGAAGAAATGCTTAACAGAATAGTAAAAGTAAATTGAAAGAAATAATTAAGGCCCTGCTTGTAATATATTTTTTTATTAGCAACAATAAAAAAAACCAGTGCCATCAGTACATAAAGTAATCCTGACTCATGCAGGTGATCAAGTGCAGCATCTTCTGGATCATCTCACCCAGCAGCCTGCAGGCATATTTGGACTTTGGAGCTTGGCAGAATTAGGTGGGTCTGTTAAAACAAAAACCTACAGTGGCAGCAAGGAGAAAAAACAAGAAGTTTTAGTACTCTAAATATGTGGTTTCTGCGTCTGGGAATCAGAACTTGATTCAAGAAGTCAGCGAGCATACATAAAATAGAAATAATGTAGCTTAAATCATGGTCTCCAAGGAAAAACCATCTTTATATAACCAGATTATTGACTGTAGGGTTTCTACCCTGTGCTAGTCACAGTTTTCTTTAAAAGCTGAGACTGAGTGTGTTTTGAAAAACAGATACTCCTCAGTCTAACCTGCTAACTTCCTAATCCTCATCCACAATTTTCAAGAGAAAATCTTGAATTCACTTGACAGAGACTTTATCTACAAGGTTTCTGAATAATGTTAGAGAATAATGTTATTTTCCCTGTAAATTCTCAAGAAGCAAGTTAATGAATATATCCAAATACAACTGGGATTGCCACATGGCGGCTGCTCCATTTGGTGTCTCTATTTTCTTTTGGACCGTTGCACTTATTTGGCATTCACTATTATAAAAAAAAATATATTTAATCACAGTTCAGGGAAAGCACATATCAAGCCAGCCTATTTTTGAGGTAACAGTAGTTGTTTCTCTATGTTATGCATCTATTATCCTTCTGTTGCCTCTATCGGAACGCGAGAACAAGTGTCAAGAGCTTCCGAGCGAAGGTAGATAAACCCTCGAATGGCCCTCTGAGTTTGCCAAGTGTGGAGCAGCTGCTACGGGGACAGACTCACAGAACGTAAACAGAAAGATAACATTCAAAACAGGACATGAGCAGCAGGGCTGGCCTAGGAAAATAGGAAGGAATAGCAAATTCAACTGAGATGCTCTCTGCCTGCTGGGTGGCTCTTGCAGATTGCTGTCTCCCTGTAGGGTGGCAGTTGACCTCACAACGCCCTTGTGGACCAGAACCCTCCACTGCAATTTTGCAGTGAGAATACTCGCTCACAGCATGGTCCATCTAAACATACCTACCTTCGTTCTCTTCTCAAAGTGGCCATTGGTGTCTGTAGATCCGTGCCTCACAATTTCCAAGGGACCCAATTATGCTTTAACAAGAAGTTTTGAGAGACATGTAGTCTGTTCAGAGAAGAGGCTCAAATAGGAGAGCATGATCAGAAGGACGCGCCCTCTCTGCCGTCCTTGCCGCTCATTTCACAATGGGGCCATCAACGAGGACTAAAGCATTCCGGACCCAATACTGCTGTTTCAGATGTGATTTGCATGTCTTCCTACCTTGTCTGTAGTGGACACTGGAATGTGCCGCCTGATTGCTTCCTCAGGGCAACAACGTTCATATGCTGGGTACAGGGATGGCTGGCTGCACAGGACTCAGGTGAGGCGCTCTCTCTGGGAGCTGCCCCAACCTGAAGAGAGCTGCTTCCCCCCAGGTGATGGGCCCTCCCCAGGGGCAGCCTCCCTCCAAGGACTACTCCACGGTGGGGGCCAAAGCCCTCATTTCCTCACTTAAGGGCAACTCCCAAGAGCTGTCCCTGCTGCAGCGCTCTGTGCATGGCGGGCTGGGGGCTCTGTTGCAAGTGGACTGAAGTACAACTGTTCTCCCTGCCCTAGTCTGCTGCCCTCATCTTGCTCCTGAGGTCTTCCTGAGACCCGCCCCCAGCAGGACTGCTGCAAGCACATCTCCCTGTCAGGGCTGAGACCTGATATCCTTCTCCATGTAAATGTACACGCTACGAGGGCAGAGAGCATGTCTTCTCTTTCTATCTATTAGCACTGGAAGATTTCCAGATGCTCCAGTGGTGCTGTGGTTGTGAACTGCAAGTACTTGGTGAACCAATCTGCGGCTTAAGGAGCAGAACGGGACTGTCTGCTCTTATGTGCCCATCCCACTGAGTTGTTGAAAACAGGAGAGAGGGAAAGAGCAAAGTCCTTCCTTCCTTGATTTTGCTGCTTTTCAGTTTCTCCCAACATGTATCTGGCTTGGGCACACATAATGTTTTCCATCTGAATGTACTCTCTGCTTATTCTTACACACATAAGGTTTTACGTATGTATGTACGTGTGTATGTATGTATGTATTTGTCTCTTGACCACTGTTTTTATTCAGAATGCAGCTTGAATCTCCATACACCATCTACAACTCACCTGGCCTGTGTCCTTTGGTTTGGACTGACATATCACACCAGGGGGCTTAGCAGCTGGATGGCGTTGCACCGCCTTAGAATTCAGTGCCCTCACAGACATTGCTAATCTCTCCCAGCCTCCAGCACCCTCACTCCATCCTGCAATAGGCAGCAGCAGCCTCTGGCACACGCAGGAACTCTGGCCCCTTGGCAGAATCCAGTTCCAGTCTAGTCTTGGTCATTTCCTGTTCTTCTTTCTAGGACAGCAACTGTCCATTTTCATACTGTTCTTAATGCAAGATGGAGGTTGTAACCACAGTGATTGTTCCCTTAAGGACGAGGTTGTCATTGTGCAAACATCACAGAGTACACTTACACAAACCTAGACGGCACAGCCTGCTACACACCCAGGCTGTGTGGTGCTGATCTTGTGATCTGTCCTTGACCAGAACATCGTTACGACTATACATTCATAGACCTTGAGGAGCTGTTCCAGAGACTCAAGAACTCGCTCCTTCCCAGGCGTGCTGGCTTCAACTCCGGAGTGTCATCTTTTGGCTCTAGTCTGAGAGTCCCTTCTACCCAGGAGCTGGGACAGGGCGGGCTGGCCCAGTGGAGAGACAGATGAGGATTTGCAGGAGGCTGATGAAGGGTGGCCTCAGGGCTTTCACCTGGTACCTTACAGAGCCGTGAGAGGAGACCTTTTTTTGTAAAATTTCAAAATTAAGACATTCTAGGTATAATGTGTGAAGTCCTCTGTATCTTTCCACTTCTACTTTCTCTACAAACTACTCTTCCTCCTGCAAGTGGCGTTGGAGTGACCACAGGCATCAGGGAATTCATTAACAGAAAGATGAATTAGGGATACATTTAATTTGGCCTCAGAGGGACATATTTATGTGATTTAAAGCCACTTTCATGGATAATGAAGCTACTGGAGCTCTGCTAACACAGGAACAGCTTGCAGAAATGATGGTTTGATTCCTCAGACAGGTACGGCTGTGAGTGGAGGGTGAGGGTCTCCTCAGCGCCTCACCACCGCAGAAACGGGCACAACAGTGTCCCGCTCAAGGCAATAAGGTGCAGGGGTTTGCAGATTCCTGCATTTGCAGGGCGCATGCTAGTGGCAACACCACAAGCACAGTACACGTGTGTGAAGTCACATGTTTTACCATCCTAAGCATCAATAATAAAACCAACTTTTGACTGATTAATCACAATAGAGAGAAGGTTGAGCTATCATTGTATTCTATTTATGTGAAATACGTTAATATCATTGTCACACAAGGAAGGAAAGAGCATGCAGCCAAAAAAGTAGAGAAGAGTACTGTAAGAGGTGTGTCAACAGTTGATTAATAAATCATCATACTTTTTTGATTTTATGATGTTCGTTGTATTTGTCAACATTTAAAAATTTGTAACTTTGTTGCAATTTCTTTTCTCATTCTAAATAAACATTTCCTCTGTACTTAGTTTTGTATTCAAAATATTGAATTCTTTTCCTTAAACAGTCTCCTGCCTCAACTGTCTGAACCTCGGGCCCCAGGAAACCTGGGTCCATCCCCAGAGACTCAGAGGCCCCTTCGCACCATGTGCTCCGTGGCCTCTGGGACAGCAAGAGCCTTTCCCACCTGGAGCCCAGGGAGCGCAGTTTCCATATTGTTGGTTCTAAACTTGAGCAGGGAATTTTAGGGCAGAAAGACACTGAAGACGTGAACTAGCATAAGCTCATTTTCCAGGGGAGGAAACTGAGGTGGGGTGTGAGGAAGGTTTATCAAGTCTCTGAGTCCTGTTTCAGCGGCTGACCTGTGGAGACGCGGACAGGCAGTTGCCCCAGTGCCCAGAATAACAGAGATGACACCCAAATTCTGAGAGGGTGCTGATGGAGCAAGGGAGAGTTCCAAAAATGTGTGTCAACTGCTTCTCAAGTGTGTCGAGACTGAGAAACAGAGAGGCAGGTCCCTCAGAGAAGAACAGGCCTGTCTGGTCAGAGGCAGCGCTCCTCCAGAAGGGGAATCGATGTTTTTGAGAAATGAGAGGGCGAGATTTCTAACCACTCCGAAGAAATGACTACCTCAAAGACTCTGATCTTTAGATTATGGGCAATTTTCATTCCAATCACTAGGTTTACTGCGTGGTCCAGTTGTTTCAGAACATAAACCGTATCTCACTCTGGAGGAGCTGTGCTGTTCAAGCACTCCCACGTTCAGTTCCTTGGACGCCTCTCTCCCTGTGTCTCTGTCTCTCGGTCTCTCTCTATGTCTCTGTCTCTCTGTCTCTCTCACGCCTGCACTCTTCGGAGTAGGTAGAGTAGTGTTACTGGTGAAGAAAGCCGAGTCCAAAGTAGCTAATAACAGGGCAGCATTGGGACTAGCAAGAAGGCCTCCTGATCCTCTTTCCAGCATTTTCTCTTCATATCACATAGTCTTCGGGATCAACCAAAGAATCCTTGTTTTATTGGCGTTCATTGACTTGAAAAAACTAGATCCAGCTTTGTGTAAGATCATACAATTACCCACCTGGTGTGACTGAGAGGAGGACGGTCTTTCCCTGATGACCGAATTCTACTGTCAGTAACACATTCCTTTTATATTCAGCTTTAACACCCTTCTAATATCCCGGAGGTGCACCTGGGAGAATAATTCCCAATATCTTTGTGTGAGTGAATTTGTGAGCTCTATTTATTTCTTAGTTAAGTGAAGTAAGGAAAGAGGGTGGTTATCATGACTTCTATTTTTATCATAATTATTTTTTTTTTTTTCCCGAGGAAGACTGGCCCTGAGCTAACATCTAGTGCCAATCTTCCTCCACTTTATATGTGGGTCACTGCCATGGCATGGTTGACGAGTGGTGTAGGTCTGCACACGGGATCCAAACCCACAGACCTGGGCCACCAGAGTGTGCCGAATTTAACCACTACATCATGGGGCTGGCCCTAAGTAATTAGAACTTTTGATACTTATAAATTATTTAATTGAGTTACTACACTAAAATTTACTTATATTTTTCTTTATCATTGAATAGTTTATAATTGGATGAAAACATTTTGGTTTTCATAGTGATGACTTTCAGAATCATTTAATCAATGTAGCAAATCGGTCATTATGTAATGTTTCTATCAATATAACAAGTTTTTCTTTGATTTTCGTTCATGTCAAGAACTTTCTTGTTAATACTTATAGTCATCATAACAGCTCTCATTTGTGTAGTTTTTATGTGATGAGATTACAAAGCACTAATGCTCCTGCAGTCTCATGCGGTCCTCGTGACAACCCCAAGGGACGAGCAGGGAAGGGATTATCATCAGATTATCAGCATTTAGAGGCCAAGGAAACAGGCCCATAGGAAGTCAGTTCTTTGTTTCCAAAAAGGAAATGGCAAGACTAACACTCAAAACTGAGTTCAGGCTGTCTCTCTTAAGATGTTGTGGCTTACTCACTGACCCTTTGCATTTCTGATGAAAACCACAGGCTCTACACAACAAAATTTTCATGGAATTACAAAATATTAATTAATTGTGTGAGTATTAAATGAGAGCCAGAGTGACTCAGAATAGGATGCATAACTCACAAAACTCAGTGGAAGTGCTCAGTTCCTCCGGGAGTGTAGATCATCAACAAATGTGCGAAGTGGTGAGAAAACTGCACAGCAGACCCTCTCTCTGAAACACGAAGTTAAATGAGGGAAGGGATCTTCCTCATCTATGGACAGGTGGAAACTGATCCTATAATATGGCTTTCTCCATTTTCTCTGCTCTAGTACCATGGAAAAGAACAAGAGCAAACTCATTCTGGTCCTAAGTTAGAAATTCTTTATTTTCTTTTTGCATTGCACAATATCCGGGAGAGCCATCAGTGTTGATCATCTGACACATATATTTTACTATCTCCTTTTGTAATCAGCATGCTGACTAAATAAAAGATAGTAATGGTATCTTGTTATATGGCAGTTTAAAGCTTTAAAATTTTTTGATTGATGATTTTACTTATTGCTACTATTTTGAAATACTTGTAGGAGTTTATTAGATTTTTTTATCATTGACCACTTTTGCTATAGATAAGCTCTAAGTCAAAAGCAGAAAGAAATACAGGCTGTATTAGCTCTATCATGTTTAGAAATGCCCAGTTTTCTTGTAATAATGTAATATTCTCTAAGACCCAAATTTCATGCTACAAACATTTTTTTTTTTTTTGCCATTTCCTAGATACAAACAATTTTATATTTTATCTACTTAGCAAATCTGGTCTTTCTTTTCTCAAGGGTGGGGCCTCCAGATATTTTCTTCATTATTTACAATTTATTTGCGTAGCTGTTTGACCCTAGTATACATATAAAGTAGTTGTGGGATTGTAACCCACACTCCCCTGGGAAACGCTGAGTACACCGTGTTGCTGCACAGTCCTCTCCATCTTCAGCTCTACAGCATCCAGGCAAATCACCATTTTCTGAAGGCTCTCAGATCGGTCCTTTCTTCCCCATCCCTCTGTGTGCTCAGGTTGTTCATTTACAATACAGCTCATTTGCCACAGACTGCATTCTGCCTTGGATTCCCTCTCTATCTTGGTTGATTAACCAAATTTACATACAGCACAATTTACTCTTTGTGGAATACAGTGCTGTGAAGGTTGACAACGTATGGAGCTGTACACACGCCATGACGGTTCCTTGCAGAGCAGGCCCATCGCCCTCAAATCCTCTCATGCTGCCCCTCTGTGGTTTACTTGTCCCTCCACTCCCAAACCCCTGGCAGCCACTCTAGAGTTTTGCCTTTTCAAGAATGTCATATAAATGAAAACATATATTATGTAGACTTTCACTTAGCAAAACGCATTCAAGATTCATCCATGTTGTTTCCTGAATCAACAGTTTGTTTATGTTAATGCCAATCAGCACTCCACTTCATGAATGTAATGCAGTTTATTTATCCTTCACCCAAGAAAGGACATCTAGGTTGTTTCCAGTTTTCGCTGCTTATGAATATAACTACTTTGTTCTCATACAGGTTTTTACATGAATGTAAGTTTTCATTTTACCCGGGTAAATACCTAGTAGTGGTGTTACTGGCTTATGTGGTAGGTGAACGTTTATTTTTATAAGAAACTCTGAAACTGTTCTCCAAAGTGGAAACCAATAAAGTGGCTGGACCATTTTTCATTCCTGCTAACAATATACGAGTGTCAATTATTCTGCATTCTCTCTGGCACTTAGTATTGTCAGTTTTTTCCCCCTTTTGCCATTCTAATAGATATGTAGTAGATTTTAGTAGATTATATCTATGTTTTTTTCTGTGACCATATTGGAATAAATTCCTCCTTAACATGTGCCTCATCCTCTTGATGGTGAGATATGTTTAGAAAAACTTCCTGTACTTTGTCCATTTGTATTTTGTAGCTGTAATCTGTCTAACCTGTGGCAAGTTACCACATGTAAATAGAATCCACTAGCTTGGGAATATAGAACCAGGCCTCTCATAAATGAAGGTGATGTGAGAATCAAATGTGGAAACTGTAAATTGTGAAGTTACAAAAGTAAGTGATTATTGTTCCAACTGGTCATTCTATCCTAATACCCTGTGTCAGGTGGCCGAGAGCCAGGTTTAATCCGATGCTGCCGGGAGGATGAGGACAAATGCTTTACATGTCCAGCATGCTGTGTTTGAGAACCTCTTGTGTCAGAACTTCCTGGGGGCTGACAGACAGTCTACACACGGACACTGTTTAGACTGATCCACAGTTTGCAGCAACCAGCCCAGCAAGGCAACCTACCACCTAGAGTGACTAGTCCAGGAAGTCAGACTGCTGTCTGTAGCAAACAATCCAGAAGCCAAGCAATAACCCCTGTAACGATTGGCCCCAGTGGCTCAGACTTGACTGATAACTGATAGCGTGCCTAATTTTTGCCTCTACTTCCAATTTAGGACCAGCCGGAGAAAGCCAACTATGCACCTCTGACCAGTCACGTAGCACACCCCTCTTCTGCTTAGCCTGTCTGCAGCTTCCCCAGGCCAACAGCCTCCAGTTGCAGCATGCGTGATATCTTAGTCCGTTTGGGCTGCTAGAACAAAAATACCACACATTGGGCGGCTTAAACAACAGACTTTTTTTCTCGCAGTTCTGGAGGCTGGAAAGTCCACGATCAAGGTACTGGCAGATTCAGTGTCTGGTGAGAGCCTGCTTCCTGGTTCATGGGCAGCCATCTTCTCACTGTGTCCTCATATGACAGAGGGATGAGAGCTCTCTGGGGTCTCTTTCACAGGGGCACTAATCCCATTCATGTGGGCTCCACCCTCATGACCTAATCACTTCCCAAAGGCCCCACCTCCTAATTCCATCACATTGGAGATTGGGATTTCAGTCTATGAATTTTGGGGGGACACAAACATTCAGTCCATAATATCTGAAGCCTTTGTTTTTCTTTCCCCGCTATAGAGGCTTCCCAGTCTCTGCCTCGGGCAAGCGATGGGGCTGACTCCCTTGTTACAGCAAGCTCTGAACAAATAGGTTTGCTTGCTCTCATTTGGTGTTCTGCACTTATTTCCACAGGTGATTTTTAAAAGTTTATAATCCTAGGCTCTACTCCAGATCCATGGAATCAGAATCACTGAAGGAGAGGCCCAGATGTCTGCATTTTAAAGACGCTCCTGGGGCTATCTTTTGAGCACGATAACTGAGAATTTCTGCACCTCAAGGCACTGCACAGAGCTTCCTCCTAAATTTTGCCTTGTTTAATATTCCTATAAACATTTGGATGTAGAAAGATGTGCTGATCCGATTTGTGATTGTCATAAAGTTAGGAAAGGTAGCTAATGTAGCAGACATGAGAGTCAAATGAATTTTTAACTAAAAATCTGGAAATATGGGCAATTTTTTTTTTTAAAGATTGACACCTGAGCTGACAATTTGCCAATGTTTTTTTTTTTGCTTTTTCTCCCAAAATCCCCCCGGTAGATAGTTGTATACTTTTAATTGTGGGTCCTTCTAGTTGTAGTACGTGGGACACCGCCTCAACATGGCCTAATGTGTGGTGCCATGTCCGCGCCCAGGATCCAAACCTGCGAAACCCTGGACCAGTGAAGTGGAGTGCAAAAACTTAACCACTCGGCCACGAGGGCGGCCCCTGGGCAAAAATTTTGAGGACAAAGTCTAATGCGAAGTCGTGGACACTGCACTAACATTTAATCTTATGTAACGTGTACCCATATACAAATGTATCTGTAGAAGCCGGGCAATGATTGATTCAGGGACCTTTATATGAAAATGACCTGTTACAGTGAGTTGACAGAGCTTTTAAAATTTAGTATAGTGAACAGATTTGTAACTGTAAAGTTTATTAAGAGAGTTAAGAACTTCCTTCTATCCTGTACTTGTTAGATTATCTGGAATATTATGCCTGGTCCAAGCTCCACATTTTAAGAAAAAACAGTGTCTGAGGAATAGTGCAGAAAATAGCTCAAATGAGAGACTGGTCAACCTTTAACAAACAGAATGTTAACTGAGGTTCACACTCCTCATAATCCATACTTTAGCATTCACAGTAATTGTCCATTCTTTTGTGATATGTCTATAAAACTTTCTAAAAAGCTTTTACTTAAATTCTGTCCTCTTGAGAGTTTAAAAATAATTTTATACACCCATGTAATTCTACAGGCAGATGTAAATATATAAAAAAATAATGTGCATTTTTAATGTGAAAATATTCAGGATATTATCAGATTGACAGCAGGAGACTTGAGTGGTACATCTGTTACAGCTCTCACACTCTCCTCTCAGCAGCCAAGTGAATCCTACTATAGAGGTTTCGGAATTTCAAACTTGTCTGCTTCTCTAATGTTAAAAACAATACACAGGCTGTAATTTGGTTTTCATTTTGTTTCACTCTCTCATTCATTCATGCATTTACTCATTTTTGCTTTCATGCTTCTGTTCAATAAATATGGAGTACTTCCAATTATGAGCACTGTCCAGTGACCAGTAAGCTATGGACCCTCCACTAAAGAAGATCCAGTCAGTCACGACTGACACCTGACCAGGAGGGTGGCCTCTTCACAGATAGAGTGTCCTTGATTTGTCCTTGGTCTAACTTCTGTCCACGTGTGGCTATTGAGCACTTGAAACATAGTTAGTAAAGACTGAGATGACCTGTAGGTACCAGGTTTTGAGGATGTAGTACAAAAAAAGAGAATGTGCATTATGTAATTGGTATTTTTATATGAATTACATATTGAAATTACATATTTCACATGTTAAGTTACATATTTTGATATGTTGGGTTAAATAAAATATGATAAACTTGCTTTCTCATTTCTTTTTCCTTCTTAAAATCTGGATCCTAGAAAATTGTAAATTATGGATGCAGCTCTTAACATGTAATTTTTAGTGCCTCTCCTAAGGCAGCATTAGTGTTCATAAGCTCGGGCTCCAGGTTGGCTGGTCCATGTGTGCATCCCAGCTCCCCTGCTTACCAGGGTGGTTGTGAGGCTTAAACGAGAAGATGACAGCAACAAGGCAAGGATGACTGGCGTTTTCCATAGCATTTACTAATTGCCAGACCCACTAAATGCTTTAGGTACATTAATTCCTTTAGTTCTCACAACAATCCTTTAGGTAATTACTATTATTATCTCCCTTTGATAGATGAAGAAACTGAATCATAAGGAGATGATGTGAAAATATGATAAAGTGCTCAGAACAAGGCATGGTAACTATTTTCATTGTTACATTCCCACTCTTGAGGGTGAGCAGGATTTTGAGAATAGTGGCTGGGGAGGCACTACCTGGCATGGTGGGAGGTGACATCAGTTCACGAGCAGGCAAGGTGTGTGGACAGGGTGGGTTGGATTAAGAATTTGCTGTGGTAAATGTCATACGTAACAAATGCTGCAACAGTGGTTTTCAACTGGGGATGATTTTGTCTGGTATATTTGGCAATATCTGGAGACATTTTTGTTGTCGAAACTGAGGGAATACTCCTGGCACATAGTGGGAAGAGGCCCAACGATGCTGCTGCAAAAATTCCTATGATGCACAGGACAGCCCCTGACAAGAGAGAAAGATCTGGCCCCAGAGGTCAGTGGAGTTGAGGATGAGAAATTCTTTGCTATAAGGAATGAAGAAAAGCAAGGATGGTGTGAGGGATAGAAAGGTGAAAGGAAGAAAGATAGGTGGGGGAGGGAGAGGAAAAATTAATATCTCTATTCATTTTTCTAGGCCTGTTCATGCCTTTCCCGGAAAGACAACAACAAAGCAGTATTACAATTCACACTAATATGACCACAGCAGAAGTTTAAGTACAGATTTGTTATTTCTCTATAATTTAGCACAGTTAGAGTTTGGGCAGTGAGGCAGGGCCTCTCTAACGATGTTTTTACTCCCTGTGGAATGATAACCCTGGGACCATTTGTTCCCGGCCAACGACTGGTCAATAAATGCTCTGATCATCTGACCTGGTGGTCTGTGTTTTTCCATCTGTGGTTTTAGGCAGTAAGCAGTATACCATCAACCAACGCTCTTTCACCCTCCATGTGCTATTCTGCTTTTCTGAGTATAATTTTGAAGATTTCTTCCTTGCAGAATTGCACTAGCTTTCTTTGGTTTGGATGAGATTTGAGAGTAAATTGTGAACTGGAAAGAGAGTGATATAAGAGTTTGGTTGTGAATCATCAATTTATCCTTATTTGGTGAGTTTTGCAAACTAACTTCAAAAGATGACCATTTCCTGGGGCTACAGGACCATTTCCCTCTGAAGACAAATGCTTGAAAGCAAAGATGGTCCTAAAATGATGTCTCAAAGAAATCCAAAATAAGGCTGTTTAGGCTATGAGGGAGTGCTTAACACATTTATAAAAGGTGAAAATTTAAACACTAGGAAAAATCCATTGTTTAGAATGGTTAAAATGACGTACTCTAATCTTTTTAGCAATGAAACTCTTTTCTTCAATGGTAATTTATGAACACTATTTCAAGGAGAATGGATCATTGTATTGGTTTTGCTTTATACGTGCAACTCTGAAAATTAAGAATCACTTGTATTAAAACACATGGATTTTCTACTGGCTTTATTTTTTAGTTGTCCCAGACTTTGTCTCTATAAATGTGTTGCTCTATGCTAAAGTGAAAACAATGAATAGAATCTTCCATCCTGTTTTACTAGGATGCTTTTCTAATGTCGAGCACTGATGTTTAATAAATTTAATGGCCAGTCACAAGATGAAGAGCTGGAATGAAGTCCACCACAGATGGTGGGGTGTGGAAAAACTGCAGTGGTACCACAAAGAAAAGGTAGTACATAAATAAATACATTATGAGTCATTTATACTTTGAAATAATAAGCAGTCTTTACAAAAGAATGAGATTGCTCTGTATGTACTGACAAAGTAAGATTTTGAAAACACTGTTAAATTGAAAACCACAATTTGCAGAGCAACTTGTGAAGATTATTTATGAAAAAAAAAACCAAAGAAACATACGTATAAGTGCACACATATGTCCGAAAATGTATAGAATGGGAAAAGAACAAAAGGCTGGACACAAAGCCATGGACAGCGACAGGGAGAGAACCTGCAGTTGCGGGTGTGAAGCACAAGGTCCCTCTGGATTTACTTCTGAATACACCAGCTTTTATTTGAATTTTAAAATATAAGAATGTAATCATGTATTACTGACATTAAATAATGAAAACTAATGTTTTCAGCGACAATGAATTCTTGCTTTCATAATTTCCCATGTCTGGTTTTGCTTTAGGAAGACACACACACACACACGCACACACACACACACACACACACGCACACAAGCTCCTTCATACGTCTAGAAATTGAGGCTCTCCCGGAAAGCTTCCTTTGATCCTTGATTGGAAACTTTGAGTGTGAAGTTGTCTGGGTTGCATTCTTCCACCCAACTGGCAGGGAAGGAGCTTCTGCTTGCATAGAGACTATATTTAATTGTTTTTTTCCTGCATGAATGTTAGGGTGGGAAATTACACTAGAATCGAAGCAAAGAGCTGGGAAGAGGGGCCGGCTCTGTGGCATAGTGGTTAAATCTACACGCTCCGCTTCAGTGGCCCAGGGTTTGTGGGTTCCGATCCTCGGTGTGGACCTACACACCACTCATCAAGTTATGCCGTGGCAGCATCCCACACACAAATGGAGGCGAATTGGCAGGCATGTTAGCTCAAGGACAATCTTTCTCACCACAAAAAAAGAGAGAGAAAAAAGAAGAGGCTGGCGTAACTGCAGTCAATTTTGAAGAAAAATGAGACTTGAAATGTTGTAGCCTCATGATTTGCCGTCTTTTATCTGGTCCTGACTGTGAGGCGGGACTTGACTCTCCGTGTAGGAACTCGGGACAGGAAGTTGGACTTGGGGCTGGTGCTCCCCACGCCTGGAAGGCTCCTACCCTGACTCTGAGGTGGTGATGTTCTGTTTTGAACCTGACAATCAGCCAACCACAGAGAGTTCTCAGTCACCGGCCGAGGTTTCTTGAGACAACTCTCAGGTCATCCAGGAGAGAGCACTGTGTTCTCTCAGTGGACAGGCTAATGTTGTCAGAGACTTGGCTGTTTGTTTATTCATGTCTGTCTGTCTGTCTGTCATAGATTTGAGGCTTTTAAGCTGAGACTTGATGGCAGTGTGAGGGATTCTCTGAGTGTTGTTCACCCGTCCTCCTCTCTGCCGTTTAATAAATGTCTCCTGAAAGATTGCCAACTATTGAAACATAACTTATGGAGCCTCAAACTTGTTGAGGATTGTGAAACTCCAGTGAGACAATTTTGGAGGAAGACCATTTAACTTCCTCCACAAAGGAGTGCAGGAGGACTAGTTCCTTTTCTACAGGATTTCTTACTTCCTAGGAAAATTTGGCATCATACGACTCAACTGTGGTGAAAGAGGAATATGAAATTTCTACCTTAATTCATTTGTGTTTATTTAGCTCAGTTGGTATAGTGCTTTCCAATCTTTTCATACCATGGCCTGCAAAGAAAATGACAATGTGTGTATGGTACTCGGGGTCCTCAGATGAGGCTTTATATGGTGCCAAAGGCTGTGGACTCTTCGTACCCTGTGCTCCTCCCAGCCATTCCAAGGGCTGAGAAAGAACCGTAAACCATATTTTATCACTTGTACCCATTTATGAAAAACCAATTAAGAAATTCTGGGTTAGAGCATGTCCTAGTTTGAAGAGTGGCCCCCCAAACTCCTGTCCACCGAGAACCTCAGAAAGTGTCCTTTTTCGGAAACAAGGTCTCTGCAGACTTTAGTTAAGATGAAGTCATACTGGATTAAGGAGGACCCTAAATCCAGCCACTGGTGTCCTTACAGGAAGGAGAGAAAGACAGACACACAGTGAGAGCTCCATGTGCTGGTGGAGGTCACCAGAGATTGCAGTGCTGTGTCTATAAGCCAAGGAACACCGAGGATTGCTGGGACCACCAGAAGCCAGGGGAGAGGCAGGGAGCAGATGCTCACTCAGAGCCTCCAGAAGGAGCCCAGCCTGCCGGCACCTGGATCTCAGACTTCCAGCTTCCAGAGCCATGAGAGAAGAAACTCCTGTTGTTTTAAGCCATCCGTTGATGGTAGTTCGTTAAGGCAGCCCCAGGACAACAATACAGAGCATAGTACGGAATAATTCACCATCATCGTGGATTTTTAAAATGCAAACCCAGGTTTGCTGATGTCTGCCTGAGAAGAGCCTATTGCTATTTCTTTATTTTTTTAAAGATTGGCACCTGAGCTAACATCTGTTGCCAACCTTCTTTTGTTTTTTTCTTCTTCTTCTCCCCAAAGTCCCCCTTTACATAGTTGTATATTCTAGTTGTAAGTCCTTCTGGTTGTGCTATGTGGGACATCACCTCAGCATGGCCTGATGAGCGGTGCTATGTCTGTGCCTAGGATCTGAACCAGCGAAACCCTGGGCTACAGAAGTGGAGTGCATGAACCCAAGCACTCGGCCGCAGGACTGGCCCCTATTGCTATGTCTCATTACAATAATTTATGAAATACATTCCATCAGACACACAACAGGCTCCACCATGTAAACCCAGTGGTGTGGTAAAAATGCCTTAGATAATGTTTTTCATAGTGTGATCCTCAGGAGCATCAGTGGCATATGGGAACAAGTTAGAAAGGCAAATTCTTAGGCCCTCCTAAATCAGAAACTGGAAGTAAGGCTGTGGCTTAAAAGCTCTCTAGGCAATTCTAGGTTTTGACCTCCTTAGAAAATTGGCATATCTATTGCAATAGGGGGAAGAGAGAGAGATTGAACTCAACTTTTGCTGAAATGAAAGATGGGAGCATTTTCAGTGCTGGCTGAGATAGTGGAAAAGTCCTGGAGGATGTTATGGCGAGATTGGTCACTGTGATGAGGCCACCTGTGTTTGCTGCTTGTCAAAGGGGAGCTCCCATCCTCCCACAGAGACCAGGATAGAAGAGTGCTGTCTTCCTTGGTGATTGCCTTCAAGGGATGGCTCCCAGGTGCTTGACAAAGAGGTTCCTGGGTTTTGAAAGATTATTTACATCTCGGAAGGGCAGAGTAAGGATTTACAGTCACAAGTTTTCTCAGGCAAATGCTCTCAGAGAAGGGAGGTCAAAGGACTGTGGTCAGGAAGAAACCTGTCTAAGCTGAGGGGAATGTTAAGATCGTCTTGGTCAGTGGCCTTTTGCATTTTTCCACCTTTGAACATTGAAATCAGCTTGTCAAGATACAAAAATACTCTTTTGGTTGTTTTATTAGGATTCTTGAACTTGTAAACTTAATTTGGGTATTATTGAAGTTTTTCATCTAGTAACATGGTCTTTCCATTTTTTCAAGTTTCCTTTCATATTTGTATTTTTTCAGTAAATTTTGATGATATTTTTTATCTGTGTCTTATCCAACTCTGATAAAGTGTATTTCTAGATATTTGCTGTCTTGGGGATAGTGTGTATTTTTTCATTATATTTTTCCTAAAGGTCATTCTGGTGTATTGGAAAGTTATTTATTTTTTTGTTACTTTTACTGAACTCTCATTATTTCTAAACATTTCTATATCTTTAATTTTCTAGGAAGTAGTCATATCTGAAAAGAGTGGCATAGTGACAGTTTGTTCCAATGTTATGCTCCGTATTGTGTAGGTAAAAAAGAAATTAAGGAATAGAGAGATTAAACTTGGCCATTTCTAGGAAGTGATAGATCTGGGATTTTAAGTGTTTTATGCCTAATTCCTGAGTGTGTGCTTTTGCTGTACTGACACCCAGTTGTTCTTCAGGCTTTATTATTTATCAGGTCTCTAAGTTTTTATTTCACTGTGTATGGTAGATGTGATATATTTATGAGATTTTTTTTTTAAAAAAGTATCACGGTGAAATGTATATTTTTTGTCAATGAACCATAATAATTTCTTAGAAATAATAACTGAAAAGAATATAATTGTTAAGTCCCTGAAGTAAGAGACTAATCCTGATGTTCCTAATTTTTTGTTACAGCCAAATAACCGAGTGGTTTGTTGGGTATATCGTTAAGTATTTGATGATTGATGAACACATCACCTCCCCTTCAGCCAGATTTTCAAGAATTTGTGGAAGGAAGGATGCTGTTATCTAACTATAGATGCACATGACATTAATACATTGATTACAAATATTAAAGCCTTTATAGTCCGGGTTGTGGGAGGGTTGAGCAGAAATATTCAGCTTGCCTTCACGTTCTTTACTCTTTTCTGCAGGCTGGTTGCCGAGATGACTAATATGCTGCAACTTGCTGTTATGTATTGAATATCAGGGAAAAGTACCTCTGCACTGGGTTTTCCATTTTCCTTTGTTTCTTTGTTTCTGGAGTGCTGAGTTCTGTTAAAAATCTTGGACTGAAATCAAATCTAAGAAGCTTTGGCAATGTTGCTGAAATGATATCCCAGTATATTATCCTTTAATGAAACAAGTACAGAGGGCTGATTGATTTATGAAGCAATATTTTTGCATCATTACCTGTCTTGATTGTATACAAATAGTTTTTTATTCTCACTATTTTGAAAGCATCTTTTTTTGAATGTGTTTATTATGAAATATGATATCTTAGTTGGCAATAGGATTAAATCCTACAAAAGTTTTTGTGCATAATCCTTCTGAAACTCAAGAAGATGTATATTAATTTTTAGATATGTTATTTGTATTCTCTGAACATGATATTTAACTAAAATACACTTCTTTTGCCTGACTGCCTCCTCTGTAAGAACAAAGCTGGGTTTTCTATTGCCCAATCTGATCTAAACTGATGTGGCCATAATCATTTCTTTAAAGCGTATGCTAAATAATCCTTCCAGACTCAAAAAGTAAGCCTATAATAGTGAATGTTTTTGTTGTATTTTAGTGTTTAATTCTTAAATTAGTCTTTAATTTCAAATGAGTGTTATTCCAAGCATGAAATGATAAGAGCTACCCTTTTATTCGACCTGTTCCTTGACTTCTTCCATGGTTGGAATTTTTAACATTGGCCATGTGGCTATGATGAGGCTCTAAAATATAATACTACAGTTTGGAAAAGACAAGCTAATTCTCTTCTTGGTATCTGCTGAGCATCCCTTGTCTCTCACAATTCATTAAATAAATGTTAAATTAATAGAAACCTTTAGGTTCAATATACACATCTGGGTTTTGATCCTGTTTACTTACTTATTAGGTGACCCCAGAAAAGAGCACACTGGAACCAGGGAGTCTGTGTTAATGCCGCTCTCGGGAACTGATTTGGTTGATTTTCTGAAGTCAATCAAAATCAGTGCAGTGAAAAAAGCAAAGTCAAGCCAGTAATTTGTCATCAAGCAAACCTTGGAGGAGCGATCCTATACTGAACTTTTCCCTTTGTGTTTGACTGGGTGTTAGCCCTGCCAGAGTATAACCTTATATGTGGATAGAAAACAACTGGTGTTTTTTCTAGCCTGTAAATGCATCCAAGAAGGTTGTTCCAGCTACTATAGCATGCACATTATATATCTTTCATCTAATTTAACCCTCACAACAGCCCTGTGCTGTTATTGTCATTTCACTGACAAGACAATAAGTTCAATGAAGTTAAAGGACTTGCCTAACATCACACGTGTGGAAAGTGACAGAGCGACAATTAGAAGCCAGGTTTGATGCCAAAGCCGGTGCTCTCTTTCCTACGTCCATCATTTCTTTGACTAATTGTTTCTTCTCCATAACTGAATATCTAGCAGGTGACTTTCATACTTTTTCTAAATATAAAATTAAATGAAATTTAAAAGTCTGTGGATGATTTAAAAGAAAAAGCATGTTTAAATCTGTCTGTCATATGAAGATGAAGCTTGGCATCATCCAGAGTCCTTGTCGGAATGTTCTCAACTCTGATGTCTGAGTTGCTGCTAAGAATAAAACATGAATTCCAGGTTTGATCCATGTGAGTATCACAATATGGCCTCACAATCAAATTAATGGTTGATGGCAAATAGGCACTTCAGTTCACACTATGCAGAACCACACACATTCCTGAAAGGTGAGTGATGGCTTTTGTTCCGGGTGACAGCTTCCAAAGATTCCCAAACATTTCAGCTTCAATTGTTATTTTTTGAAAACATGCATTTTTTTGTTTATGTTAAGTGAATGACTGTCCTAAAAAAAATCTGGTTTTTCCACAAACTATTCCATCCAATTTTACCTTAAAAGCTGGCAACTTTCCTCTCAGCAAGAATATACTCAGAGTATTTTTGAGAGCAGATAACCCAGACTGCAGAGGCAGATAAAACAATCTGTGCAACTCCCTCTTGGGAAGATAATTTTACTGCTTAGGAACCATCTAGATTGTGTTATTGTTGAGCTAAATGGACATTAATATATTTTTCTGAATTGTCACAAATATTTTTAAAGAAACATACATCTCCAGGGTTGTAGGTTGACTATTTTGCATCATTTCAAGATCATTGTTCCTTTGTACAAAGTGCACAGCATCACGAGTCATTCATATATTCCCCAGTCACTGAGCTCTATTTTCTAATGTGAGTGATTTTTATATTCACCGGTGTGTCAGGTATTATATTTTGTCATTGTTTACATTTATGAATTATCTCTAACATTTAATATTCTATTTATTTCTTAAAATATTTTTATACTGATTTATGGAAGATCAGCTCTGGGAGGCATGCATGTATTTGACTGTTGGTTGAGTTTTAGACTCATTCAGTTGTAAAGCTGTGGGTGTGCTTGTGGGGTGAGGGCTGTGGATATGTTCCATTAAGAAGGTCATATGCTAATCTTGAGTTGGTTTCACTTTTTCTCTTATTTTCTTCACCATATATTACAGCATAACCTCAGAACGTATTCTAATTTCTCCAAATACATGACTGGAAGAAGTTTATTGGAGGAGATGGATTGGTTAATCTAAGTTCTGTCTCTGTGAAAGCAGTTATGTAGGTGAACACCTACCTTCTCTGGTTAGCAAACACTTTCTGCACCTCTGTGATTTCCAACATGCTCCCGCAGTTTCATGGCAGCCATTGAACCACAGGCACTTGTTCACTGAAGCATTTTATGGTAATGCTACCTCTTGAAAATGAGCCTTTCCATTTTTTAAAAAAGATTCTTTGATCTTTACCAACCTAAAAAATATATTTTCAGAGCAAAATACTATATGAGAGAGTTCTAACATTCCATTGCCATTTGACGTTTGTTTGTTGATAACAAATCACCTCCACAAGAGAAAAGATAACATAGTGTCATCAGGCTCTAAGATTACAAATGAGCGGTTACTTTTATTTTGAATCTTTAAAAACATTTTCTAGAGAGAAACTAAGAGGTAGAATTTGCTTTGAACATTTGTGTAATAAAATTTATGAAAGTCAAGGAAATCCAACTATTTGCATACATCAACTTTTCTATTCAGAAATATGCTATGTAATCAGAAGGGAGAACAATGAGAAGAGAGGCGAGAACCAGTGGTCCTAGGGTTAGGTCACTGTAGTGCTAGAAATCAGCTCTTCTCTGGATAATGTTTTTCTCCACTCCATTAAAAATATTTATAACTTTACCTTTTAATATTGTTTATTGTTGATTCCTGCTAACACACTTGGGTAAGAGGCAAAAGACAGTCTGTGTAAAAATGACAAAATCATTTCTTTTATTCAATATATCTTTCACATAAGAAGTAAAAAGAAAGAGGTATTTTTTCTTTAAACTGAGACTGCTAGAGATTCTTTTCAAATATGGTTCCAACAGCAAGCAAGGGCTATCTTAGTCCTTTAAAAATGATAAAATTAGCATCGTCAAGAAATGTGCTGACATTTTTTCTACTTACTAAATGCCAAGAAAACACTAAACGCTCTTTTGGCATCCCAGTCCTCACTGACAGCCACTGGAAGTAAGCACTGGACAGAGAATTGTCCCTCTCGCGGGGCTATGTGTGCTGGAGAAGGTCCAGGAAGAGCCACCAACTGTTCTTGATTACAATTGTTACAAAAACGGCTATTTCAGACCCAGCAACAATTTTGATTTCCACATTACCTTCAGATTGAACAATATCCCTGAGAGGGTGTTGGCAATCATTAAAGCAGGACCTAAATTGGCCCCATGTTTCATCGTATGTGAGAATTACACCCCATGGGTCTTGCTGCACCATATGGATTTGCTTTACGGAAAACAGAGGAAGGCATGAGCTCTTGGGGGGGTTTTGCGAGTGGAACAAAGGAAGGGAGAGATGCTGTGTGAACATCTCAGAGGAGGGAGGCAGCTTAATGCATAGCTTTGAAATCAACAGCCTGCACACCAGGACTACCATATGTCAACACGTGAACTCACTCAAGCTGGTTATTCTCTCACAGTTTGCTTCTTCCCCTGTGAAGGGGCCTTGTAGCAGTTACTATGGCATGAGAATGTGATGAATGTAAGCGAGGTCGTTCACAGGAAGTGCTTGCACAGAAATGACTCTCATTACTCTCATTGTCCTCATCATCTCATCATCACGTTGAGAGACCTGGAGGTTCGCTTTGAATGCCAGACTCAAGGGTAAACGCCATCCGTGGAGCCTCGATTTATAGACTGCCAGAAACATGCTCTATTTTAGTAAATACACCAGTCAGACGTATATCGATTCTTGACTTTGACTGTCATAGTGAACTCCAGCTGGTCAGTTGTTTTTAGTAAGGAACTTTACAAAACAACAAAAGGAATTTATTGATTCAACCCAAATAAGAATAAGTAGAAAACAGCTATGATTTATGAGTTATATTCGATATATTAATAGAACTGAATGTATGGGTTAGTCTTGTACATATGTCTGTTTTTTGAAAACAAAATGAAACCTGAAGATTGCCTCTTCTGGAGGTTTTTTGGAGACTTTTAGGTTAAGCACAGCGGTTTGGGAGGAGGCAGAACTTCTGGCACCTCTCAGACAATGCTCCTCCGTTTGTCCCCCCTCTGCTGGTGCCTCAATTTTTCGATGGGATGGAGCAGAGGTGAGGTGTGGCGCAGAGTCCATAGCTCCCTCCTCATCTTTGAAGCTCAGTGCATTTCGTGTTCACAGCTTTAGGCATCGATATCTACAAATCATGCTCAAAAGCTTACTTCTTATAAGAAAATAACAAGATAAAGATGGAAAGAAAAGTCACAGCTGAAGACAAGGTATTGACATTGTTTCTCCAGAAAAAAAAAAAAGACAGAAATCCCCTGATGGAAAAAGCCCACCTGCCCTTTCCAGCATTTTCTGCCTCTGAGATATTTACCGCTTATCAGCTGCCGACGCAGGTGTCTAAAACTAGGGTGAACGACGTGAACTTTCATGCTGCTTTTTGATATTTAGTCATTTACCTTATATCCTCTTGATTTTCATAAAATATATATTAATTATGGAAATTTATTTGAACTAATTATCTCTGGTCTCTAATAATACCCTATGAAATAAACTAATTTTTATTGTGGAAGTGTAAAAGTTTATGCGAGAAAATTACTAAGATAGACTGCATGTCAACATGGGAGACAGAGCTGGGAAAACCCCCTCTTCTACTCCAAACAGATGGTGTTGATCACTAGCCTACAGCAACACAGAAGAGGCACAGGGTGGGAGGTCAGAGTTAAAGTAGTCTAAGGTCCTTCAATTATTCAGGAGGAGAATAGAGATGTTGATTAACTTTAAACCTTGTTAAGCATCCATGCTAAAAATTTAAAGTTAGCTATTAGAATAGAAATAGAGTACACAATTTCTAAATAAATGGGTGGTTTGGAAGGATTAAAAGGAAAAACATCAAACTCAATCCACCGGATTGTAGAAAAGGAGAAATATAAGTAAAAAATGATAAATACAAGACAAAAAAATTAATGATAAATAGTAAAATTTATCAGAAATGAGATCACATAAGATAAAATTACATAATGCAAAAGACATATACATAAAGAAATGTGACTCAGAAATAGTAAAAATATAGAAATAAAAAAGATTTGCTAGGCAACTACTAAGCAAAAGAAAGCTGGTGTAGCAATAGTAATATCAAACAAAATAGAATTTAATGCAAAATATTAATAAGAATGGTGTCAGTACATAAGGACAAGAAAAAATTTCATCAAAAGTAAAAAAACAATGGTACACTTACATGCAATGATAACATGGCCTCAAAATACAGAAGAAAAATATTGTGTTGCAAGGAAAAAAATTTAAATCCACAGTTATAGTAGAAAATTTTTATACACTTTCCACCGTAGGCAAAAATTAGTACAACAAATGAAGATTTAAAAGAAATAATCAGTTTCATTTAAGAGATATATGAACCCAATTATTAGAAAACTTAGACCCTTCAACAGCACACATGAATCATACATAATTTTTTCATATACTAGACCACAAATGATGTCTTCAGCAATTCAGAAGAACTGATATAGAAATAGTCAATATTATAATGGGAATTTGGAAACGTAAAATGAACGAAAAGTAAAATTTAAAAATAGCTCATTATGTCATCATCCAGATACGTATTTACTCAGTTGTGGCAGAGACAGACGTGCCCAGAGTCCATAGTCCTCTCCCCGTCGTCCCTTTAGTGACAGACCACCACCCGCTCCCAAGTTTTAAGCGGCACGTGTCTTCCCAGTGGACAGTGCAGGCGCCCTGCAGTGTGAACTCCGGGAGTCCGGGAGCGGGCTTCAGCCCTTCAGGTGCAGATAAGGCCCCAATCAGGGAACTGAGGAGCCTTGAGCACGGCCTGCAGCAGCCTTGGAGCGAGCATGTGTGCGCATGTGTGTGGGCGCATATGTGCGTGTGTGTGCGTGTGTGTGCGTACACATGCGCGCACACGTGTGTTTGCACATTTTTCTGAAGGTTCACAACTTTCATCCGATCTGTGGACTTCTATTTTCAAAAAATAATTGAAACTAAAAATCTGTGCTCTAGAGGATCATGAAATATCAAGACAGAAAAAGTATCTGGGTCCCTGGAGGACTTCACAGAGCCCAGCTGACTGCATATCCTGGCCCATGTGCATGTTATAAGAGTGACAAATAAGCCTTTATCTTGTTTGAATTCTTGTGATTTGGGGTTTCTTTGTTATGTCAGTTTAATTTGTACCCTAACAAACAGTGAATCACTCTATTTATTTTATTCTAAATATGATCGTGAAGTTACATTTTAGAATCTGATTTTAAAATTAATATAACATGAACAATTTTCTATGCCATAACTTATTTTCTATCATTTTGCATACTCCTCCGTTAAAATTATAGGCCATAATTTAAAGCCCTTTTGTTAGAAACATAGGCTATTTCCAATCTTTCTCAGTGGTGAACATTGCTGAATTTATAAACATTTATTTAGTTGCTAAATCATCATTCACATTTGTGGAAATTTCTTTAGACTAACTATGTAGAAACAACATGGCATTTTGACTTAAGGCTTATTATTTCCTTCATTATGTATTATTATGGAAGGATCTGTGACATAACTAGCTTCAGCCCACAGTATCAACTAAGTTTGTTCTAATTTATTCCCAGATGCTCACCCCACTCCATCAGTTAACCTGAATTTAGCTGGAAACTGGTGCAAGAATCCTAACTATATGGCCCAATAACTTCCCTACCAGCTCAGAAGAGTGAAATCACAACATTTTATCTAAGAAACGAATTGTTATTTTCTTGATCCAACATATTACATTATCTAATATTCTAGATACCTTATTATTTATTGTTTTATATTTAAAGTTAAGCTTCTCTTTTATCATGAATTTTCTTAGAAATAAGAAGTTTCTCTGTTACTGCAGGATATTTAGGAAAAAATCATAAACATCCTTATAATTTTACCCCTTTCATGATTAATTGTTAAGTATCAGAAGAATCAATTTGTTAAAATGTATTTAGTTTGCAAAAACATATCTCCCTTAATTGCAGATTAAGTAAGAAAAATAAGAGAAAATGTCTAAAAAGTAACTTGGAATTTAAGTTTTTAAAAATAAGTATTTATTCAACTTTTCTTTTTTAATTAAATTGGTTTTGCTTCTTTTATCATATTTAGATAAGATAGAATCATAACAAGGGATGATTATTGCATTCAATAATTCTTAAAACATCAGTTCTAATCTTAAATAAAGTACTATATCTGAGGGATATTTCTGCATTTTTCTACGTTTGGAATTTGGGAATGGGAAAAAGAAATTGGAAAATATTGACTCAAGGAGCACATTGGGAGAACCAAATTGCTCACTTTTTTCTTTTACAGTTTTCAACAATAGATACTAGTGAGCTTCATAGCAAACACACCAAAAATAGAGTAGAAATGACATAGTTATAGATCGTATAGATTTATTTTCTTACAATAGTCTTTTTTTGGTGGGTGTGGAAAATAGGACTTGTATTAAGATGTTTAATGATAATGAAAACAAAGTTGAGTCCTAAATTTAAAAATCTGGTCAATAATCCATTAGTCTATTCAATCATCTACTCCTTAAATAATTGATGACTGGGCAAAGTGTTGTCCTATAGGAGAGACAATGTTGAGCAATAACTGTAGTTTAGGGAGGAAATTATGGAAATCATACATAAGAGGAAGAGAATAGTTCCCACTGAGGGAAAGAAGGAATTGATGTTTGCAATATGCTTTGAAAGACAGGTAGCATTTGAATACCCCAGAAATTTAGAGGGCAAACAGAATATGTAAAACTATTTTTGAGGTGCTGGCCTGGTTGTGTAGTGGTTAAGTCCATGTGCTCCACTTTGGCAGCACAGGGTTCACAGGTTCAGATCCTGGACACAGACCTACACACTGCTCATCCAGCCATGCTGGGGTGGTGTCCCACATACAAAATCGAGGAAGACTGGCATAGATGTTAGCTCAGGACTGATCTTCCTCACCAAAATATATATATATATATATATATTTGAAAGAAAGAGCAGGAAATACTTGGGGACATTGAGTTGCTCAGGTGAAATGTCTTGAAACCTGACGTTTCAACTTGAAATAGCAGTGAAAAGGCTCCTCTATCAGAATACCATAGACTGGGTGGTTTATAAACAACAGAAATTTGTTTCTCATATTTCTGAGGCTGGAAATCCAAGAGCAATGTGCCAGCACATTTGGGTTCCAGTGAGAGCCCTCTCCTGGGTTGCAGGCGGCCAACTTTGGTTGTGTTCCATGTGGCCAAGCAGAGAGAGGAAGCAAGCTCTATGGTGACTCCTATGAGGGCACTGACCCCAATCTAGTGCTAACCAGACCTCAGCTAATGCTAATCTAAGGCCCCTCCCAAAGGCCCACTCCCAATGCCATCACATTGACGTGGGTTTCAGTACACAAATTTCAGGGGACATGGTTATTTAGTCTGTAATACATAAGGGGAATGTAGTGGATGTAAGAAGAGTAGTGAGAAAGGAATTTGAAAAAGAACTTGTGGAGAGCTTGAACGTCAGACAAAGGATTCTGGCCAAGAAGTTCTGTGAATTCTTTCAGAAATTCTACCCTATCATTGCTGTTAACTAGACCATTCTGCTACAAAACAAAACCAAGCAAAATACAAGAAAGGATATTTTATTCCTTTATTCTTATGCATAGCCTATTGTTAGGCTTTTAAATTATGACATACCAGTGGGGACAAAAATTGGTCTTAAGTGCAATGTCCACAATTTGGAAAATAAAACTGTCAACTAATAGGGTGAAAATTTTAAAGTAAACTTGACTGAAGGAAAGATGGCAAAATAAGTACAGGAAAGAAACTGAGCTGAAGACGTTTATAGGAAATTTTTGACAACTATGAAGTATCAAATATTTGTGAGAACTTACTATATGTTAAGACTTGTGCAGAGCACTGATTGAGCTATTTAAAATATTTTATTTTTATTTTTTAGTATGATTTCCCTTATGTATATATTCCCTACTACAGGGGTCAGTCTGAGGTAAAATTGGAAATTAGACCATCCACTCAGCCCCAAATGGCAGACAGAGCATGAGGTTTGGTGGTGTACTGACTTGGGGTTTAGAACACAGCTCTGGCACGAAGTTGTATAATTTGGAGAAAGTCACTGAAATTTCCAGAGCTCGAGTCGCATTATCCCTATGCTTATCTTTACACTCTGTAGTAGGGCAAAGCCTCCCTGTTCTCCTACCTACTGGGCCCTTGGCACGCTCCCATGCAATAATGCAAGCGAAGTGAATTTAACCTCATTATCCTTCTTCCCTTAGGAATCTCAGCTCTCCCTAATGACATATGCTGGGTTCTAGTCCTTGACCTTACTGTCTTATAGCTGACACGAACTTTCTTGAAAATGTTTCCATTTAAATATGGAAGACTGAGAAGTCTTGAAGTTCTGAGGAAGAAAACTGTGACAGTGAAATTTCACACACTTTAACAGGATGAGTCACTTCAGCATCTGGGGTTTAATCTCTCCACCTGTGTGATTAAAGTGTTCGCAAATTGATTGCAGAGAAGAAGAATCATCTGATGAGCTTCCAAAACTATAAATTCCTGGGCCCTATCCCAGACCTGTCAAATCAGAATCGTAGAAAATAATCATGGAAGGTGGGAATATTTAAAGGGAGTAATGAAAAGGCTATAGTTCTAATCATAATCAGAGACAAAGATTTTGTCTCTAAAACACTAGGATTGTACTGTGCCAATTTTTTAAAAGCTCTCTGGATTATCTGAAGGGGTCATTCCAAATTCTTTCCTGATTCTCAAGGTGGTGATGCCTAACTTCAAGTGAAAATGAGGCTGATGCCTATTACACATGGTACATTCTACACCATATCTTTATTAAGAAGAATAATGATATTCATAGCAGTGATGATAAAAAGAAAAATAGTAGACACAGTTGGTCAGTTCGTTGTGGCTATCTTTGGGATAAGAGGATGTGATAGGACATCAAATTAGTTACATTATAACCCGCTTGATTGATAGAACAGAATGGATGAACAAAACAGACTTGACTTTAAAGGGCCCAATAGGCTGCTCCTCAGAGTGTAATTCTGAGATTTGGGTAGCTTCTACTTTGGAATTTTTAGCCTTCCTATGCCTTAATTGTTGTGTTTAATGATATGTGATGTTGTGATATAATAGGAAATATACATTTGGTCTTCACCCCTGGTTCCTGGCACAGAGCTTCTAAAACCTTTGAAATTTCCTCAGTGATGGGGTGAGAGGAGAGTCCTTTGTTATTCATAATAACCCCCTTTCAGCAGAACCTGAATTTATGTTAAAAGTAACTCCTGGTGGGCCACTAGATAACACCAGGATGGAGCCTGGCCACCAGAGGACCCAGGTGAGTAAAGGGTTGGAACTTCCAGACCTCCCCACCTGACCTCCAGGGAAGGGAGTGGGGCTGGAGATTGAGTTCATCCCAATGTCCAATGATTTACTCAATCATGCCTCTGTAATGGAACCTCTATAAAAACCTAAATGAGGGGCCAGCCCAGTGGCATAGTGGTTAGGATTTTGCACTCCACTTCAGCTTCCTGGGGTTCGTGGGTTCAGATCCCAGGCGCAGACCTGCACACTGCTCATCAGACCATGCTGTGGTGGTGTCTCACATACAGAATGGAGGAAGATTGCCACAGATGTTAGCTCAGGGACAATCTTCCTCACCAAAAAAAACCTTAAATGAGAGTATTTGGAGAAAGTAGGGTGGTGAACACATGGAGGTGGTGAACACATGGAGGTAGAGTGGTGTGCCCAGAAAGAGTGTAGAATCTCTGGTCCCCTTTCCCTGTGCCCTGCCCTATACACCTCTTCCATTTGGCTGTTCTTGAGCTGTTTCCTTTGTAATAAACAGGAATAGTAAATAAGTAAACTGTTTTACTCAGTTCTGTGAGCCATTCCAGAAAATTATGGAACCTGAGGAGGGGGTCATGGGAAACCCCTGTTTATAGCCAATTGGTCAGAGTATATGAGGTCCAGGATTTGTGATTGACATCTGAAGTGGGGGCAATCTTGTGGGACTGAGCCCTTAACCTCTGGGGTCTGTTCTAACCCCAGGTAGTTAGTGTTGGAACTGAGTTGAACTGAATGGTAGGACACCCCGCTGGTGTCTGGAGAGCTGAAGAATCAATCGATGTGGGAGAAAACCTCCACACAACTGGTATCGGAAGTTCTGAGAGTAGAAACAGATTTTGAGAGATATAAACAAAAAGACTTGAAACAATGTAAAATAAGAGCCAAAGTCATTATTTGGTGCCATAGAACACACATTCAGGCTTTAGAGAATTCAGATTATTAAGAAACACTTGACCTTTACAGGACTATTGCAGACACAGCCAAAACGTGTAGACATTAGTCCTGATACTAGGTATTATTAACTGGCAAAATGTGGTTCATTTTTCTCCTTACTTCTATGTTTATTTTAAATTTTAAGAAAGAGGAAAACTAGAGGACGTGTTAAAACAAATCATAAAGTTTTGATCTATTTGGGGCACTGGTTAGAAAAGCAGTTAGAACAGCAAAGGGTTAATTTTTTCAGCGGTTTAGTTCACTCCAGATTCAAAAAGTCACTGATTTGGTAAATATGTCTTACTGGATATTTGTTACTTAAATGGTGGTGATCTTATGCCTGAAATGAATATTACAAAGCTTGGGGAAAATATTTTAGTTTTGAAATTTCAGATGGGTTCCATAATTACCTCAGGCATCTTTTTGTCTGAGTACAGCATTAACAGTGCTATTCCCAGACCATACTGAAGATAAAGTAAAATCGCTCCACTCATTAGAGGAAAGGAAGTGCAGATGGCCATTATTAATGATGAGGACAGGGGACAATAATCACGAACCTCTGAAGCTTAAAAGTAAGTGCTAAAACGGCTGTAGTATTAATCATGCTGGAGACACAGATTAGATCCACATAAGCAAACTTCAGACAAAGAATAGGAATGACACAAAGTCCATTATTGATTGTTTTGACCACATCACACTGTAGTGGAGGAAGACATTTCCTGTACCTGCTCTAGCTCCTTCTGGTGAACAACATATTAAATTGACATGAGACAGAATAACAGGAGAAAATTTAACAAAGCTTTATAACATGTATACATGGGAGAGACCCAGAAAAACTAACTCACCAAAATGGTGGAAGCGCTCACCTTAAATACCATCCTCAGCTAAAGACAAAGGAGGATGTTGGGGGTGGGAGGAGTCAGTTATGGGAGGTTACCAGAAAAGCACAGCAAACCAGGGTGAGATTATTATGCAGATTTAAGCCCTTGCCTTCCACACCGATAAGAGTTTCTAGAGATAAGGTCATCCCCTCTTCTTCCTGCTACAGAGAGGGAGACACCTTTACAGATGGAGATTTCCTTTACAATGTAAATGTCTCTTTACAAAGGGTTAAATTCTACTTCTCAGAGTTTCTTTCCTGCCTGCAGTTTTTAAAAGTATCAAGCCTGAAATAATCCTCATGCCAAAGAGACATATCTTGGGGTGGCCCATTCCAGTCCCCCACAACACCATCTGGGTAACTGACTATTTTCCTGAAGATTTCAAATCACTGAGTTTAGTTTAAGAATACCTACCATTACTTTTTAACTTTTCTCTAAAAAAATAATACAAATATTGACTAATTTTACTTCTCACAGAGGTGAGGCTTGCTTGGAAGACTTAAGAGGAAATTAACACAAAAATACAAAGCTTTGTATAGATAATTTTAGGTTGAAGTTTTTTTGAAAATAAAAATTAAGGCAGAAGACCCATGATTTCCTGGCATAGCATTTTTACTAATACCTATGTGAACTTATTGAAACAAAGCAGAACAAAGATCAACAATGAAATCAGTCCATATTATTTTCCCAATGAGGTAACTATGTTTGTTGTCATTATTATTTTAAAATTCATATTTGCCATCTCACATATGCAGGGCTTCTGTCAGCATCATCTAGACAAGGCAGCCCAGATTCCCACTGCTTTAATGCATATTTGCATAGTCAGTTGGTGTTCTCACAGAACCATAAAGTTGCACATTAGGCCCTAAAAATATCCAGATGCAAAGAAATAAAAATATTGAAACATTAGGGGAATAAGAGAAGCTTTTATTTTATAAATGTAATTAGATAAAACTGATTTTACCCCAAAAGACACAAAGCAGACTTTGTAATAATATAAAAATAAGTAAAATTTTAAAATAGCAACTAAGGGGGGAAATTCATCCCTTTGATCATTGAATTTTCTTTGAAAATAAAATATTATACATCAGGTCATCAGTAGAAATATAAGCTTGGGTATGTCTGTTATGTGGGTGGGGACTTTGCACACCAGCTATTTAAAAGTGCAATAGAATTTTACATTGAAAAACCAAGCCAATAAAAGACTCAGAACCTGATCTTACGTTTTCATTTAAAATGCATAATTCTTTGAAAGAAAGGCAAAATGCCAGCAGGAAAGGCAATTACTAATGTCATCATTGGTCTAAATCCTCTGCTTCCTAGATGGGAACATACCAATCAGAATCATTCTCAATAAAAAAGGTTTATGAAGTCCCACACTTTCTGTTTCCCTCATAAACAGAGTGTGATTTCACTGTGCCCTGAAGTTAGGGGCCCCTGTGGTCCCTTACTGGGTGAACGGTTCTGTGATGCAGCCCCGTCACTGTGGTCCTCCAAGTGTGGTCCCAGACCAGCAGCATCAGCATCCCCAGGGACTTTGGAGAAATGCAGATTCTTGGCTCTGCCTTGCACCTACTGACTCAGAGACTCTGCAGGTGAGTCTGTAATCTGTGGTCTAAAAACCCTCTGGGTAGTTCTGATGATGCTCAGGTTTGAGAACTACTGTTCCAAGTCCTATTAAAGAGGTAACAGGTTACAGAGCCAACGAACTCTTTCAGGTAGAAGGATCTCGGTTAAGGGTCTTCCTTTCGCAGATGAGGAAATCACAGCTCACAGTGTTACTTGTTAAAGTCAGCATGGTCTGGGGCTCAGGAGAGGCTTCCCTGCTCCAGGAACAGACACTGCTTTACTCCCACCAAGATACACCTCAAGCCCCACACTGCCCTCTCTGGTGTTGTGAACACTATTTGTATCTAAGGGTGACTAAGTGTGAGACTGTCTATTTCATATGAGGGTGAATCTATCAAAACATTCTATAATTTAAGCACCAAAGCTTTGCTTGTTACACATGGTAACTACAATGATAATAGTTGTTTTGATAACAGCAAATATTTTTATCATAACATTGACAAAGATTCTTCACTCCATCAAAATTTACTCTGACTTCTCATAGGTCCATCTGTGCACGTCCTGTAAAATCCAGTTTTTGGAGGAACCCTGCTCAGTCTGTCTAGCAAGAAGCCCCTGCCCTGGACACGTGATCACTCTTGGTATCTGATCAGGTCCCTCATCCTCCACCATCCCCCAGGAGATGCCTGACCACCCAGGCCTGTCTACAGCAAGAATCCTGTTAGGTCCGTTTAGCCAGAACCCCCCCATCCCTGAGGTTTCCTCTCATGAATTTTCCACCCGCTGACCCTGACCTTGTTCCTTGGCCGTGAATCCCCACTTGCCCACGCTGTGTTCAGAATTGAGTCCAGTTCTGTTTTGAGGTGTCTTTTCCCCTATTGCCCCAGTCCTGAAAACAATCTGTTTTTACTCCTTTAACTACTGTCCAGCTCTGTTTCTTCTTTAACACCACCTAATTGTTTTAAAAAGAGAACCTGTGGTTTCTGTTGGCAACTTGCTATCATCCAAGTCTGCCACTGAAAACAAAGGCTGTCCAGTAAAAATGTGATGTGAGCCACACAGGTGATTTGAAACTATCTAGTAACCACATTTAGAAAGACAAAAAGAAACATGGTGAACTTAATAAAATATTTTATTTAACCCAGTCTATCTGAAGGAGTTCATGACACACTGCCCCAAAATATCATGCTTTAGTATATTATTTTGATCTGAAGCCACTCGAAAACAGCAAATTCAGGGAAAGGCTTTTTCTGAGCTGCTCATATCTGCCCGAAGACAGACCCTTCAAAAGGAGCTCAGGTGTCATGAATCTCCTCCCAGGGAGTTTTGTCAGCCAGGGTAGACGGACTCTCATCACAGCAGAGGAAACTGGATGTGGACCCCACACCCAGACAAGCTACGTCACAGACTAACATGCCTCCCACCTGTTCTTGCAAGGGCCCCGTCCTCTCTCGCAAAATCATTTACTCTCCCCTCAGCTGCCTACGTCTCCCTCCCCTTCCCCTATTAACAGGATGAATAAGCTCTTGAATCTCATCACTTTTTTGGATTTTCGCTGTTTTTTCCTGTGATGGCCCTTTACACATAATGTTAACAATTAAGAAATGTATATATTTTTTCTCTTGTTAATCTGCCTATTGTCAGTTTATTTCATAGACCCAGCTATCAAACATAGAAGGGTAGAGGGAAAGACTTCCCTCCCCTACAGGTCCAAACTATTATCATTTCAAACATGATTTTTTTTGGTCCTAACTCTTAAAAACCCAATGTGTAGTTTAGACCTACAGTCCACCTCAGTTTGGACTGGCCACATTTCAAGCCTCAATTGCCTCATGTGGCTGTTGGCTGCCATATTGGGCAGCGCAGACCTGGAGCTTTCTGCTGGAAGCTCAGTGCTGCCCCACACTAGCTATGTGCTTAGAGCCTTTACGGATGTTCAGTTTCCTCTACTATAAATCGAGAACAGTAAAATTCTTCCTCCATCAGGCCAACATGAGGATTAAAGAAATTCTGTAGGTAAAGCATTCACCACACCACCAGCAAAAAGTAAGCTCTCAACAAGCGCTGGCTTTTGTAGTTACTGTTGTATTAAAGAGGAGGGGCGAAGGATACAACTGAACGTGTTGTGATGGTTAGAAACATTTCCCTGGAAACTGAGGAAGCCCATTTTTGATCACAGGTTGCTCTTTTAATCAAAGAACATAGGATCCCCAGGTTCCATCTTTAAGATGATACTTATAATTGTAAGGAAAGTTGGAATAAACAAAAAAGATCGCTAATGTCTGCAATGGAAACTGCGCATTGTTTAACCAGAGCACACCTCCCAAGTGGTCTGAGTCCAGCCTCTGAGAGCTTTCGAGCTATTTTACAACTCTGCGAAATGTAGATAGCTGATAGCAATGCAAAGTAATTCTTGTTCTTAGACATGCAAATAAATTCTGTCTAGTGGAGGTTCCCTCACTTTCCTCCCCTCTCCTCCTGTGGGAAAAAGCCAGTTTTGCATCCATTTGTAAATTCGTTTCTGCTTCTTTACTGAGGACAGTTTAGTCCCCATAAATTTGTACTTGTTTGACTTTTCCTTTGATCCAGTTGTAACATCTCCCTGATTCCCTCATTAATAATTAATTAAATAAAATGTTTAACGTGTTCATTTTATATCTTCATGAGAGTCATGATTTTAAACCTTATGGACAATTATCCTTTAACATACTTATCTAGCATTATATTATCAGATTTATAAGCTACACCATGAGCTCAATAAAAATTTAGTAAACTTTAAAGAATTGGAGTCCATGTCTAGAAATTCTTGATTTTGGTTGTGAGTAGACATGGTTAGAATCTTCTTTGAAAGGTTCAGCAACACAAATGGTGTATGATCTTTGCCTTTGAAAACACCACAGAACAGGGGGAGAGAAAGCTAAATAATTATGAAACAAAATGGTTTTGCAGCAGAAGCATATGCAAGTTGCTGGACGTCATCAGCTGGCAGAAGTGACTGGCAAAGATGTTCAGGAGATGCGTCACTTGCAGAAATCTTTGAGCCAGTGTGGAAAGCTGAGAAGAAAATCTTAGGGTGGAAAAATGAGAGAGAGGTCATTTTGGGCACATACTATGATGTGCGTGAAGCTTGAATTTCTTCTCTCTCTCTGAATTTATACCTAAATTGCTTAATTAAGAAAATGCTTCTGTAAGACTCTTTTGCTTTTGTGACCTAAATGCATAAATCTGACAAGGGCACACAACCTTTTACAGCAATTCAAAACTATTAGGGCTATTTCCTTGGATTTGAGTCAGGATGAATAAACACATTCTGTTGAGGTGGAAACTTGTTATGTTGCCTCTCTCTGCCTTTCACAGTAATCAAAGCAGGGCTCTTGCAGCCTGAGTGTCTCACCTGTGTGCCAATGGGCTCATTTATTTTGTTTATCCGGCTTTTGGGAAAATCAGAGGTAGCTTGACATTTGCATTACTGATAAATTGCTTGCAAATTGCCTTGGTAGTTCACTCAGTTTATACTGGCAACTTGCACTTGAGCAGGGCCATCTGGTCATTGCTGGTAGAATTACTCATCTTTAGAGTCGTATTTTCGCATGAGGGATATATGCACGTGACAGATCTTAATATCCCTCTACGTGATTTTCTTCTTCTTTCCAAGTTCTTATGGCACCAGGTCTGCGGGATGTCTGGTTTGCATTTCTCATTGTTGGGTTAGTCATTCTGCTTGAATTCTTAACTCCAGTATCTAACATGCTGGTAAGTTTATTATCTAATTGATTAAGCAAGAAGGAAATCCAAGTTACTATTTTAATCTACTCTTATTCAATCAATCACCAGATTGAAAACATGAATTTTGAATTCAAATTTTGATCCATCTCCTGCATTAGCCTTTTTCTCTTCATTCCCAAGGCCTGTGACCCAGTTTATCCCTTCACCATCATTCACATAGATATTTATTAACTATTTCCCTTACCTCTAGTCTGTCACCTCTCCAACCGTCTTACAAACCTGTGCTTCCTAATTGTTTTTACTTCATGGCTCACGTAAAAGCAATACATTTGTAAATGTGGAGGATTAGAATTGACCACCCAAAATATTTCTCTTTGGCTTATTTTTATTTCTTTTAAAGATTTTATTTTTTCCTTTTTCTCCCCAAAACCCCCTGGTCCATAGTTGTGTACTTTTAATTGTGGGTCCCTCTAGTTGTGGCATGTGGGATGCTCACTCAGAATGGCTTGATGAGCAGTGCCATGTTCTCACACAGGATCTGAACTGGCAAAACCCTGGGCGACCGAAGCAGAGTGTGCACACAACCAATCGGCCACAGGGCTGGCCCCTGGCTTGATTATTTTTAAGGACAAAATAAATCTGAAAGAAACTTTGACCTTCCCCGTAACAGCCTAAAAGAATTTGACATAGAAAGCCTGTTCCGGGAGGGAGCTAATACCATAATGTAACTATAGTATAATATAAACTAAGTGTGATAAATGGGGAGGAACCTAACAAGGGTTTTTAAATCAGAGTCCTCCCTATGTTCCGCTGTCTCTGCAAGGCATGGCAAACTTTTCTTTAGCAGACATTTGCTTTTCCTCCTCTTTGAATTGTGAATTGCCTTCCTCCTCTTTGAAGTCTCAGACCACTACCCTCAACATCCTCCTTTGTCTTTAGCTGAAGATGGTGTTTAAGGTGGTGTCTTCCACCATTCTGGTGAGTTACTCAGTTTTCCTGCATTTCTCCCGTGAATACATGTTATTAAACTTTGTTCTATTTTCTCCTGTTATTCTGTCTCATGGAAGTTTAATTCTTAGGCTAGCCAGGAGGACCTAGAGGGTAGAGGAAGTATTCTTCCTCCCCTACATAAAGCATTCTGGGATAAACAGAGGAGGCTACATGGGGACTGGCCCACGAGGCTCCATCCATCCTGAGGGCTGAGTGGAATACATATTTCAAACACTTCAACCCTTGAAGGCACAACACGGTGCTGCTGTGTACTGGTTTGGAAGCTCTATTATACTAACATTGAGTTAATTATTTAGTTGCATGTCTACTAATTACATTTTAAAATACTACTTTGAATCTCTATTGCTAACAGGATAAAGTTCAAATTTGTCATTTTAGTTACAAGGCGTCTCACAATCAACTGAAATATATTTTCCAATGTTATTTCCCATTTGTCTCCTATAAGAATGCTTTGAAACAATGTTCTTGAGCTAGTCTCTTTCCCATAAAACCATCATCAATTCTTTGTGCTAACAAGGGAGAGCTCAGGAGTGGCTGAAACCTGCATGCCCGTTGGAACTCCCAATCAGACAAGTCATTCCTCTCCCCCCAGGGACAACTGAGTGAAGGGCAAGGATTGGCCAAGGGTGCTGCTCTGGGGAAGTGCCTCCACACTACAGTATGAGGACGAGGTTCCAACCTAATCTAGATCCCTATTTTGAACCAAAACACTTTATCAAGGGTCCACATTACTGTGCTCTTTTCCCAATAACCATCTGCTTGAAGAGACATTTTTTTTTTTGCATTGCCATCCATTCAGTGCAAGTGTGACGGTGTTTGATAAGATTTAAGATGATCAGCCTTTGCTTTACTTTCTAATCCATGCTGGTAACTTTAATTTGGCATATGAATTAATGTGAAAGCATTAGTTTAGGAATTAAATGATCTAGGCCACCTGCCCTACAGATTACTTAATCCTTTCCCTCCTCTGAGTCTAATATTTCTTATGTCTGAAATAGTGCTAGGCAGTTATTTTGAGAATTCCATAAAGTAACATATAAAAGAATCTTGCAATTAATAAATGATTAAATATAAATTTTAGGTGTCAATGGCATCTATTTGACACTCAATACTTGTTTGATCTAAATACGTATATACAAATAGATAAATATAAAAATTAAGGTCCATTGTTACTAGTATTAATAATTTTTGTGACAAATTATGCTTGGAATGTATTTTAGTAATTTTCCTCTTAGATATAAAAAAAGTGAAAATCACTAGAAATCCCATCAGAGAGAAGTACCATGAACACTTTGGTGACAGTCCTTCATACACTCTCTATATAAATCATCATGTATCAACTCCTTTGCACCTGATGCTGTATCATAAATTATATCATAAATCATATATTTCCTTGTCTCCAAGATTATTGTCTGTCTCCCCCAACAGATTCAAGTTCTATGAGAGAGAGAGCTACTCAATCTTTTCCATCACTGTATTCTCTGCCTGGAAAATCCACAGTAGGTCCTCAATAAAATATTAATTGAGTGAATAGTTGAAGACTATTGAATTTGAATCTTTAATATACCTGGAATTTTTAAGCACATATATTAACTTTATCATTCATGATGTTTCTATAAACACTAGGACCTATTTCTGAACTTTCTCTTATGTTCTACAGATCAATTTGGTTATTCCTACTCCAATACCACTCACTCAGCGGTTTATTCCCATGCCACTGTTTTGACTAGATATCTCTCAACTGTAGGAGGATTTGCTGCATTTGTGAAGACTGTGACAAATTTCCACAGCCTAGAGCATGATTGAGATTTCCATTTGTTTAGATCTTTCTCATGACATAAAAAAATGTTCTATTTTTACTTTTACAGGCTTGTGCCTGTATTTACTTAATTCTCAGTATTTTACAATCCCTAAGCAGCTTATAGTTCCTTTCTGTATCCTTGCTGCAAGATGGTTAGCACGCTCTAGTTTTTGCACAGAGAAGGCAGACCTTGGCCACGTCTGTGAGGAACTTTTGAAATAGAGTCCCCAGTTCTTCATCCTGAGCCTCGTCTGCTACTGTTTACTGACCAATCACTGCAGAGCTGACCCACCTTCCTGGTGTTGACTCATTCAGTCACATCTTCCTTTTCCTGACCTTTTTATGAGCTGTTCTATGCCTAGAAACTCTTCCTTCCTCCCTTTGCCAGGTTAATATCCTCTAGATGTCTGTGCAATTGTCCTTCCTCAGGGACCCTTCCCTTGTCTTTTCTGATAAAGCAGCTACTATTATTAAACATGCTCTTAGCTGCATGCACCTCTCTCTCGGCACTTCTCAGAGTTGCAGTTTTTCATTTTCTGAGATTATTTGATGTCACCCCCCAACTTTAACTTCACTGAAGGTAGGAACTGCATCTGGTTTTCACTCAATATTTTATCTGTAGCACCTAGCACAATGAACTGACCCATTATAAGTGTCCAATAGATAGTCATTGATTAAAAGACTGGGTACTAAGCATTAGATAAACCACATTAAAATATATCAAGCAACCCAGCCTGGGAAAATTTCTATTTCACAGATTGATATCTTTCTCCTCTTTGACACTCTTAAAGCTATCCTGTCCTTTCGATAAACCTATGAATAAAGATTCAGGTGAATTAGAACCACACAGAATTTTGGGAAGCAGGCAGCCACAAAATTGTTTAACATAATGTAAACTCTTATCTGATGCCCCAAATAGGAAGCCAACACTGCTCAAAAAACAGGGTGCTGGCTGGCTTTCCAGAGCAGCAAATTTCCAGAGCAGCAAAGTTCTTTAGAGCTCCAGGAAATTATGAGCAATAAGCACTCTTTGGCCTGGCTTGACCCACAAAGCATTAAATTCATTGTTCATTTTTATTGTTTCCTACTTGGAAAGCTATAATACTTTAACTGATAATCTGATTGTATGGTACATAAGATCAGCTCATTTAAAATTCTACTAATTACTTATCATTCATTTACCGTTGACAACAGTACGCTAACGACATGCTGTTGTAAGAAATGACAACGTTCTCTAGATCTCCATGGTACTGATCTTTAAAATGTTGTTTCCCAACACAATTCTTTATTCAATTAATCATCTTTAACTAGCAAAATCTCTGAGTGGCAGCAAGATCTGCCAGTCTTTTCAAATCTGTGCTGTTCCTCTGTGATTTTCCCCAAGAACAGAGCTCTTAGTGATATTGCATAACGTGTTTCTGGAATAGCTGTCTAATGGAAACTGGTTTTGGAGAAATACTCAGGTTAATTTCCCTCGAATCTATGTATTTTAGTAGTATCATCTTGCAAGAGAGCTTTAGCATCATGGAACAATTTTGGAAGCATCTTTAAATGTTGATGTCTGTCGAATGAATGTCTATTGTGCTGCCATGGCATCTATTTTACACAACTTGGGAACACAGAGGTTATTGGGTTCTGTGTGCTTTTCTGTTTCAAAGTTTTTAACAGTTTATTTCCAGTTAACTACAAATGTCTGGTCATTAGTGAGAATGTGAACTCGAAGCTTCCTATATATTTATTTTCCATAGAAAAGAGAACGCTTACAACACTATGTATTTTGAATGTAAGTAGCTATGAAAGTTTATGTGAAAGATCAGGACTAAAAAGGAATGAATCATTTCCACTTGAATTTAATTTAAAACTCTATCTCTGTATCAAAAAGACATTTAAAAAATTTTAACTGCAAGAACAGAAAAAGCAATATTTAACATATTTTGTGGGTTGACTACATGCCAAGTATTCTGCTAGAGATTCTATTAAAATTTTTAATTAATAATCTTGATAATAAGAACACAAATTGGTTAGAATATACTAAAAATAAAAGTTGGTTTTCAGTTAAAAAAAGTTCTTCTTTTGAAAAGCACCTTAAAGAATATTATGCTCTCTCATATCCCAATAACATAAAGGGTTATAGTCTACCTCTATTCACAAATTTATCCCAAGAATTCAGTCATATTAAAAAACACTACGTCTCATGGAGTTTCAATACTTTAATTAATTTAGTCAGAAGAATATGATTTCATATTTGTTGATTAATAGGCAGAAATAATGGTACATTAATTTTAATTTAGAACCAGAATGTGCTAATAATACCCATATGCTAGTCTCAAGTGTGTGTAATTGACACTTAGAACATTAGAATGATCTTTGTGCACATTAGAGTGCACACACGACATAAAACTATGATGAACTATGGGTGCATTTTATGAGTTTTAGAAATATGGTTTGTTATGGGTTGAATTATGTCTCCCGAAAAGATATGTTGATGTTCTAAACCCCAGTACCTGTGAATGTGACCCTATTTGGAAATAAGGTCTTTGCAAATACAGTCAAGTCAAGATGAGATCATATTCGATTAGAGTGGGCCCCAATCCATCGTGACCTGTGTCCCTACAGGAAGAAGAGAAGACACTCAAAGGGAGAACCCCACTGACGACAGAGGCAGACTCAGAAGTGCTGAGGCTTCAAGCCAAAGAACACCGTGGATTGCTGGGACGCCACCCAAACGTGGACGAGGCAAGGGCAGCCTCTGCTCCGCAGACTGTGGGGAGCAGGGCCTTGCCGACCGCACGCCCTTGCCCTCCTACCCTCTGGGTTTGTGAGACCGTAAACTGCTATGTTAAGCCAGCCAACTTGCGGTACTTTGTCACAGCGGCCCTAGGAAAGCAGAACGTGGTGAAAAGGTAGAGGTGACATGGTTGCCTGTTAGTCACTTGGCATCTAAGGCCCGGGACCCTTTGGTTTATGGTAATATTCTCCTACCTGAAAGAACTGCATGGCTTATAGTCACATGTTTTAAATTATAATGAGGTAACGTTAGCACAGTTTTTAACAATAGCTTCACAATTCTTGAGATGTCTTTGGGCACCCTACCTGTAATCCCAGCTACCAAACTCACAAGTCCTGAATTGACCACAGCGTCACATTTTTCCGTACACTGTGTTCTCTTCAATTCTGGAAAACTCTCCCCATGCTTTGAATATTGCTTATCTTCTTGTATTCACTCTCCATTGTCACAATAACGTTATGTAATAAACATCAACAACACCTGTGTGGCATCAGCAATCAATACTGATTTAGGTCATGGGCTGTGGATTGGTCTGGTCTGGGCTGAGCTTGATTGACCTGCTCTGGGCTACTTGTGATCAGCTGTGGGGGTCTAGGCGTCTGTTTGTGTAGGCGTCTGTTTGTCTTGGTGAGGTTCACTCCACTGTCTGGGACTCAGCACGCTGCCAGCTGATGCAGGACGGCCTCGGTTGGGACTCCTGGTAAGCTGGCTCCATGTCGTCTTTCACCTGCCAGTGGCCGGCGTGCACCTTCTCTTAGCAGTCACAGCACTCAGGAGACACGCGGAAAATGGAAGTGCTCTTCCAGGCTTTGCTTGTGTCACATCTGCTAACGACCCGTTGGCTAAACCAAGCCACATGGCTATCTCAGAATTGAGAGGAAGAAAAGTATTTCCAGCTTCTTCATGGGAGAAGCAGCAAAGTCACATGTCAAGGGTCTGATACAGAAAGTGGCAGAGCATTGGGGCTGTCAATGCCATCAGTCTACCATTCTTCCTTTCTCTGCATTTGTTCCTTTGGGATGACTATCTCACCTCATTTTGACAATGCTTTCATATTCTCTAAATTGTTATCTTTCTGTTCTGCATTCCTGTTGATCTCCATCCGCTTTTACTAATTCTACATAATTTTACTCTAAATTAAATTTACTAATTTTGCATAATTTTATTTTTCCACTAATTTTCCTTTCAGATGTGTCTAATCTGCTATTTAATCAATCCACTGAGTTTCACTTACAATGGTTGTTTTTTACTTCTAGAAGTTATATTTGGTTCTGTTTACAAATATGCCATTCTTTAAGCATAGTAAACTCTTATTAGAGTTTTTAATCCTTATCTCTTTAAGTACTGTAAATATACTTATTTCATAGCTTTTTTCAGGTCGATCTTTTATTTTTTGATATTTTTTACCCTAAATTGATATATTCTACCCTGAACTGATATTTTTACCCTGAATTACTTTACAACCATGCAAGATAGAAATAGAAAAAGATATGGACACAGATGTGGATCTATTGAGAGGTCATCTTTAGCAGGAATAAGTCACTGTCCTGTGATTTCTGTGCTGTGTGCGCCGGGTCATAGAAGCAGCCTCCTGACCAGCTCTGTGGGGAATATCCCTGGGCCAGATCCATGTTCATGTTGGTTTCTTACCCTAGCCTCACGTAATGCAAATTAGGACACCACATGTGGATGACATCCTTGAATAGGTTTTGTTCAATAAATCGACATTATTGAAGAATAATTTCCATACATTGAAATGCACACTTTTTAAAGTGTAGAATTTTATGAGTTTAAGTAAATGTGTATATCCATGTAACACTACCTTAAACAGCATGTGCAACTTTTCTGCCTCAAAAAGTTTGCTTGTACTCCTTTGTAGTCAGTCTCACCACACTGACACCACTGATCTGATTTTTATTGCTATAGAAGAGTTTTAACAATTTTAGAGCTTCATTAATCAATTATATACTATGTGCTCTTTTGTGTCTGTCTCTTTTGCTCAGCATAATGCTTATGAGAGCCATTTGTGTTATTGTGTGTATCAGTAATTAGTTGCTATGAGTATTTGTATAAAAATCCTTTTGTGGACATGTTATTTTCTTTAGGTAGACACTTAAAAGTGGAATTGCTGGGGCATATGGTAAGTGTATGTTTGTCTTTATTAGGAGTCAGCAAATTATTTTCCTGAATGGCTATATTTTACAGTCCCACTAGTAATATATGAGTCCAGTTGTCCCCCTCTTTGCCAACACTTGGTATTTTCTGTTTAATTTATGTATACTAGCAGATGCATTTTTGCAGTTTTAATTTGCAATTCTTTGATAACTAATGCTGGTGAGCATCTTTTATGTGTTTATTGGCCATTTGTAAATCTTTTTTGGTGAAGTTTCTGTTAAAATGCTTTCCAGACTTTTGTGTTGGTTTGTTTATCTTATTGTTGAATTATGAGAGTTCTTTTTTTCCGGCTTCATTGAGATATGATTGACATACAACGTTGTGTAACTTTAGGTTGCACAATGTGATGGTTTGATATACGTATCTATTGAAAAGTGGTTACCACAAGAAGGTTAGTTGGCACCTTCATCACCTCATGTGGTTACAATTATTATTTTCCTTTTTGTGGTGAGAACTTTTGAGATCTGCTCTAACTTTCAAGTATACAACACAGTACTGTCAACTACAGTTACTACAGTTGCCTTGCTGTACATTAGCTCCCCGGAACTTGTTCATCTTATAGCTGGAAGCTTGCACTCTTTGACCCCACCTCCATGCCCTTGACAAAAAGCAATCTACTCTCTTTCTATGAGTTCAGGTTTTTTGGATTCCATATATAAATTTGATCATATAGCATTTGTCTTTCATGTCTGACATATTTCACTTAGCATAAAGCTGTCATGACTCATCCATGTTATTGCAAATGGCAGGATTTCCTTTTAATGGCTGAATAATATTCCATTATATATGTGTGTATGTGTGTGTGTGGTATACACACACACACACACCACAATTTCTTTATCTATTCATCCAATGATGGACACTTACGTTGTTTCCATGTCTTGGATATTGTAGATAATGCTGCAATGAACATGGGAGTGCAGATATCTCTTTGAGATATTGAATTAATTTCTTTTGAAAATATACCCAGAAGTGTAATAGCTGGATCATATGGCAGTTCTATTTTTTAATTTTTGAGGAACCTCCATTCTGTTTTCTATAGTGGATGCACCAATTTACATTTCCATCCATAGTGCACAAGGGTTCCCTTTTCTCCACATCCTCACCAGCACTTGTTATCGCTTATGTTTTTGATAATAGCCATTCTGACAGGTGTGAGGTGATATCTCATTGTGGTTTTATTTGCATTTCCCTGATGATTAGTGATATGAGGATCTTTTCATGTACCTGTTGACCATCTGTATGTTTTCTTTGGAAAAATGTCTGCTCAGATCCTCTGCCCTTTTTTTAATTGGATCATTTTTTTGCTATTGAACTGTATGAGTTCTGCATGTAGTAACCCCTTATCACACATATGATATCCTAAAGAGCATTTAAAAAGAATTCTGAAATTTTTGGTGACAGAAATAATTTAACACAATCATTCAGTTTTATCAACAGGTAATGTCTTATTTCCTCTGATAGTTGTCTGAAGACTTTGCTCGAAGCTGCAGTCTAGAAATTCAGTTTTCAAGAAAGAATTACAGTCTCAGGGCCTCATGGGGACCTCTCCAATTTCCTTTTAATTTTACATAACAAGTTTTTTTTTTTTAAGGGATATAGACAACGAAGTAATCATCAGTCAGATCTTAACTTCTGCCAAGTATTATCTGTTCTAGAATTGTTCTATTAAGTTCTAGTTTCTAAACATTTTTAATTCAATAATTGTCATCTTCATCAGAGTCTGTTACTTTTCTACTGTTGAATTTAACTGTTATTTTCTGTCTGTTAGCTTACTCTTTCAAGGATTTCTATTAAACCTTGTTCTGATACCTTCCCACTTGGTTGTTTATATCTTCTTATCTGTGTAAGGTAATTCTCTACTGATTGAGTTTTTTCAGGCTTTACAAGTGCTAAGTTACTCAAAATAAACCTCTAGATGATAGAAACTATTGTAAATACCATCCTAGATTCCTTATGAAATCGTCAGATAGAAGATAATTTCCTGTACCCACTAATTGCCTATCACCCTGTAACTCTAGATTTGCTGACCATACTACAAGGAGGCTTATACAAGTTAACAAATTTTGCAAATCCTGTGTCCAGAAAGCAAGCCAAATAGCAATGAGTCTGGCATTTTCATGATCAACTCTGATCATTGGTGATCATTTTTTATCAACAGGAGAAATGTTGAAGGAAAAAGTCCAGAATTTGGAAATAGACAAAAAGATAAATGGGTATCTTTTCAGTGTTCTACTGGAGCATTATCTAATAGGTCCACCTATAAATTTTCTCTTTTTTAATTTTTTAAATTTTTTTTAAAGATTGGCACCTGGGCTAACAATTGTTGCCAATCTTCCTTTTTTTTTTTTTTTTAAGTATTGGCACCTGGGCTAACAACTGTTGCCAATCTTCCTTTTTTTTTTCTGCTTTATCTCCCCTAACTCCACCTGTACACAGTTGTATATCTTAGTTGCAGGTCCTTCTAGTTGTGGGATGTGGGACGCTGCCTCAACATGGCCTGACGAGCAGTGCCATGTCCCTGCCCAGGATCCGAACCCTGGGCCGCCACAGCGGAGCACACGAACTTAACCACTCGGCCACGGAGCCAGCCCCTAAATTTTCTAATTCTTCAGGATTTTGTAGTTTTATTTGACTTACTATTTACTGTTGATTAGGGTGTTTTACAACTCTGTAAGTTTAGCTGTTAACTTTCAGAAAACAACCATGAAAATGATCTTTGTCCAATAAATAATAATGCAAATGAATTTTGTCTGGTAGAAATGCAAATGCTTTTTTTATGGATAAGAGTTTACAAGGTAAAGTTTACAGTACTATTGCCCTAAGCAGCATTAACCAGTTTTGTATATAATTTAGCAGTTTTATCCCAGCCTTCTTTTGTTTAGGGGCTATAAATACAAGTGTCTCTCCTTTGAACTAGATTTGCCACTTTGCTAATTCCCTCATTGATGTGTCAAATAGATCTTTAACAAGTACTTAAAAATCAACCAAACAAAAAAAACCTTAAACCCTGCCTGTCACCATAGCGGGTTCTTATCACCTGAAGCTGTTAAATGACCCTGAACTTTGAGTACCCACTTGCAGAATCTTCTGTTCTTACTGAAGACGCTTTCCTGACCCATGCACAAAGAATTGTTTTAACCAACAGTGCCAGATCTGTAGAATCATTCTATCTTAACCAAAGTGCAAACTTTGGTTCCTTATTTAACATCACACCCATGAACCCCTTCCCTATTTCTAGCACATATACCCATGATAACGTTTTCTCCTAAATGGCCAACTGGAGAATTTCTTTGCTTCTGTGTGCACCGTGTTCCCTTGCCTAGCGAGTAAATAAGCTCAGAGTTTGTTTTCTTGATCAGGGTAGTCTTCATCATCTGTGCTTTATCATCTCACAGGGAATGGGTCCAAGATACATACAGTTATACCTGCTGTTTAACTTTCAGGCCATGTGGTATGGCAGGAATAAAACAGACTTTTTAGCAATGCAGACCTGTGTTTGAACCCCAGAATTCCTCAGGCAAGCTATTTACTGATGTGGGCTCAGTGAGTCAAGTCGAAAGAAACGTTTCTTGGACTCTCAAGGTCTGGCAGTAGTGCTCTTTTGTTCAGTAGCGTGGGGACAGGACCCATGGGCAGTAAGAGCTGCCATGTGTTGAGGGTTAGAGCTAAATTTATAAGGCATAGGTATGTGAGTTATTTCTTTACGAGACAAAAGAAAGATCATGAAAAAAATTCATTAAAATGGTGTCAGTGCAGGTGGGGTCTTGTCATTGGGTGGTCTTATAACATTAGGTAAGAATCAGATTGAATTAAGTCAGGACATCCTGTGCTTCCTAGAGGATGATACAGATCAGTCTGTAGGGCAGGACTCCTTGGGCTTCTCCCTGGGGCAGGGGCAGCCTTGATTCTCATTCTTTACCTCTTTCGTTTTCCATCATTTCTTCTGAAAAATTGGAGTAAAAATACTACCACATAAAACTGTTCCGAGGATTATGTAAAATAATCCATATAAAATATCTGATGATCAATAAATTGTGGTTCTCTTCTCCCCTCTGATATAGCAGCATGTAGTTTGAGACCTCCCTCCACCTCCCAACAAGAAAGGTTTTTTCCATCACGCTGCTGGGATTGTACTTTGAAAACGAGTAAGCTCTCAGAGCAAATCTGCCTGTGCCTTAGCAAACCTTCCTCAGCCTGAAAGTCAAGTATTTTCTGTTTTGGAAGGAGTATCCTGCAAATACAGTTAGCCCATATTCAGTCCAAGGGACCCATGTGGTCGACTTGAATGGAAGGCAAATGTCTATTATTAGACTGAAATGCATTAATTTGGGAAACTGAGCTGAGTTAATCTAAATATAAACTTTGGGGATAACTCTATGAGTAAGGGCATCCCCCAAAATAGCTTTCTCCCTTTCCTTTCGTGGATCCACATCAGGACAGCTAAGGAAGGTAAGAATGGGGTGGATTATACAGTAGGAGCTCCTCAAGGAGAAGAATTTGATCTATTTATCTCCTATCAAGTTTCCTGGCATTATTTTTACTTATTAATAAATTATTAATGATGAAAATTGGGTAGATTGTTGGTCTAAATTTGTGACTAAGCAGAAACAGACAAAAGAGCCTTGGCATCTTTAACTAGTCAATTCAAACCTGGGATCGGACTGGTTCCTTTCGCCAGAATCTGGGAATTTGCATCATTTGGGAGCTTTGGCACGATGTCAACTCTTCTGTAAGTAAGATGACCAACACATTCTGGTTTAAGTAAAGAAGTTCCCCTAGAAAAGAATTCTCAACATGTTGTATGATCTCCAAGAAAGAATATTCAAAGGCAGTGATGCTTCAACATCATTTTTTTTTTAGCAATCCAGTTCTGGGCAAGAGTTCAAAGGAAGTATCTGTTACAATGTTAGACATTTTCCAACAGACTGGCAAAAACCCATTCCAGACAAAAATCTTACATGTGATCAGTTGCTGTACCAAGGAATGGGCTATTTCAGCTTTTAACCTAAATGTGCTTCTTTGAAAGAGTTTTAGCTGCCATTTGGATATTAGTAGGAATAATGTATCTAAATTTCTCAATGGGTAAAAATTTGTTTGGATAGTATTATCTTCTACTGAATGGAGATGTCTGCTTTTGAGATGTAAATTGAATTCAGAAGTTTCTAAAAAAAAATGTGATAAGGAGGTTTTCCAAAAGACAATTTTTATTATTTCTTCAAGAAAATAATTACAGATCCTGGATACTTGTCGCTGGGATATGTTTTAAAATATTAAAATCACTTTAGTTTGGAATTTTGTTTCAGTGTAGCTAAAATTTGGTGATGCAGCATCAGTGTTGTACAATTAGCCACTTAAGATCGGTCATACACATGTTAAACCAGTCTTCCGACTTTTTCTTCTTAATCTATCTTGTATCTACCTTGTTCAAGAAATGTCTCTTGGGGCCGGCCCGGTGGCACAGCAGTTAAGTTTGCATGTTCTGCTTCGCTGGCCCGGGTCAGTCCGTTCAGATCTTGGGTGCAGACATGGCACCGCTTGTCAAGCTGTGCTGTGGTAGGCATCCCACATATAAAATAGAGGAAGATGGGCACGGATGTTAGCTCAGGGACAGTCTTCCTCAGCAAAAAGAGGAGGATTGGTGGCAGATGTTAGCTCAGGGATAATCTTCCTAAAAAAAAAAAGTCTCGATAAAATTGAAAATTAAAGTACATAATTTCTTAATCCTACAAGAAATAAATGTTGCTCCATATTGATCCTAGACTATCCAAGATAATATTGGTTTCATATAATTATACTTTCAAAATAAATATAATGTGTTACATATGCATCAAATTCAAATTCATTTTATACCTTTTGTCAGGGTTAATATAAATTTGAAAACTCAAAACAGTTGTAAAGCCATGTGTTCCTCTTTTGTTATTTGCTTTAAAACATGACACTGTACATTTGTAAGACAAGTAGGAAAAGTAGATGGACAAGGAGAAGAAAATTTTTAAAAAAGAGTTTTTGTTACTGTAGCTGCTCTGTCTATCCTTCCTCATGACACAGACTTCGTAATTGACATACTCCGTTTACAAAACTGGGACCATGATCTGAGTACACCCATTCTGTAGGTCGCCGTGAGATTTGATCTCGGCAGGTGTTTGTTACCCTCTCCAAACTAATTATGAAGTTTATAATCCAATTGCTTTCCTGAGAAGTGTGATCTGAGATTAATTTCTAACAAAGTGAAAGAATAGCCTACTATCTTGGGGAAAGTCTAGTTTACAAACTGAAGGAAGCTCATTTACTCTGTTTAAATCCAAATTGCAATAGTTTATGCCAGTGCATCTTTATGACATAATCTTTGACCAGCAGGAAGACTCAAGACAGTTGGTACTCGGTTTAAAATTTTAAAAAGCAACCATGGCATCTGACGCCTTCTGAATATCGAGAGCACCAACTCTTGGTGCCAGTTGATTGAACGCAGATGTGGTTGCACTTGGAAATCGTTGTAGCCTCTTTTAGTTATTGGATGGTAAGGATATTCGACTGTGACAATCGATCTGTATGGAAAATATGGTATATTTTAAGTTTCTTTTTTATAGTCTTCTTTTACCTCTTCCACTTCTCTCTCTGCTTCCTGTTGAATTATAAGAAAAATAAATGCTTGTGGAAAAACTTCTATTTATTTCAGAAGAATATTTAGTAAAATGTGAAAGTCTGCTTCCCCTCTCCTGCTGCTCCCCATTCTACTGTTAAGTGGTTTTAAAAGATGAGATAATTCCATGTATTTCACAGGTGTTGAAAATATTTTTCCTAGTTTGTTCTTTGTCTTTTGACTTTGTTGTGATATAAGATTTTTATGTGTTTGTGGTAAAATGTGTCAATCTTCTTTATGGCTTCTGGATTGATTCCATACTTAGGACAGCCTTCTGCACCTCAAGTTTATAAAATAATGGGCCTGTGTTTTTTCTGTTATTTGTGGTTTCATTTTTTCAATTTATATCTTTAGCTAGAATTGTATTTGATTGTCTTTTCTTCTCCTTTTTTTGTTTGGAAAGGACTTAGCTTATTATTTTTTCTTAAATAATTGATGAGCCAGTTGTCCTATCTCCTTCATTTTGCTTTTAAAATATCACAACATTCACTCCTTTAAGTTCAAACAAAGGAGAACAAAGCTTTATATGGTCACTGTATCAGCTTTTCTACTTTTTGATCTTACAGCAAACGTTTGTAGTATCTCAGTGGTATTGATAAACACAGCTCCAGGGAAAATTGTCATAAAAGAAGGAATTTATTGCATATTCAATCTGCTTTTCATTTGAAGTAGAATGCTCTTCTGATTTATTTAAAAGTGCAATAGAATGATTGAGGAAAGCTTTTGATGGAGAATTTGTTGACAACTGAATTTTTATAAAGCCATAAAATGGCAGATTCTTGGTTATAGGAAAATCTTTTTGTCCAGTTGGAAGACAAAGTAAAGCAGACAGTTTCAAAATGCAATAATTTTAAACCAACCATAACAGTGAAGCTACATTAGGAATACGTGTTTCATTAAAATTCAGCTACACCCTGAGTCCTAGACTGTTGCCCGTAGCCCAGGTGGTGAGGGGAGAGCAATCTTCTGTCTTGGCTCTACACATGCACGCTTGGAGAAGCCAATCACCCACCTATCCCTGCAACTCGGGGAAAGAACTGACTAGCACAGTCACCTGCAGTTATTTCACAAAATAAAATATCCCTTTTTTTAATCCCTCTTCTGATCCCTTTTGGCCCCCTTACTTGTAAACTTCTGATGGAAATGACGTGAGCTAAAAATGATTGTCTCAGGGACCAGACCATTTGTAGCTCTAATGAATTTGGTGGCAGAATAGGTCAAAAATAAATCACCACCCTTTGCAACTAATGGATTCAGTCAAAATTAAGACTACTAAGCTAGAAACTTCGAGTGGCTTCATGTTGTTAGAGATGCGGAATAGTTTAACAATTAAAAGCACATGATCCGATGTCTGACTCCCTGGGTTCCATTTTGGTTCTATTGCTGGACAACTGTGTGTTGTTATTTGTTGGCAATCGTGTGTTATTCAGTCTCTTTGGCCGTCAGTTTCCTCATCTGTAAAGATGGGGTTGTGAGCATAAGTTAACACAGGCGAGGCACTTAACATTTGATGAGTGCTAGTTAATACTTTTTAAGTTTTTGTTCTGCAACAGGGACACTGTTTTTCAGAATCCACAACTTCAAGCTTCAAAAGCGTAAGATAGTACTTTAGGCAATCGTGTGCTAGATGACTCGGAGACTGTGGCGAAGAGGTAGACACACACCGTCACTGTGTGTCCAGACTTCGGTTTCCTACCTGGGTTCTACTTACCTGGAAGCATTTTGCAATTACTAGTAAGGCCTAAGAAGTTCTCCTTTAGAGTCTTATTTGTTTTACAGATCTGTCTTCCCTGCACCCTCAGAATAGATAAGAAATACATCATTTTGTAAAACATGCAGAAAAGTATAAAAAGGAAAGTAAAGATCAAGTACAATACCATTACCTAGAGAAAATCTCATTTAATCTCATATAGGATTTAATATTTACTTCCATACTTTTCTTCTTAAGATTCATAGCTGTTTTCTCATATTATTATGTACTTATAAAACAGATTTCTAATAATTGTATAATATTCTCTTATATTTCAATTTTAATTTATCTAACCATTTGATACACCTATATATCTATCTATTTCCTGTTACAAGTGATGCTGGTCACAGTTCCCGTTTTGCATCTTTGAGCATTTCCTAAGGAGAGATTTCTGAAAACAGACTCTCCTTGAGGGTATGATAACTGAGGACCTTGATACATTTTGCCAAAGTATTTTCCAGAAAGTTTGTGCCTATTTATATCCCACCAGCTGTATTGCAGCTGCGTTTAGAAGATTTTTTAATGTTTATCGTTTTATTTTATTTTTTTATTTTGGTGTTTTTTGGTGAGGAAGATTGGCCCTGAGGTAATATCTATTGCCAATCTTCCTCTTTTTGCTTCCTCTTCCAATCTTGGAACAAACATCTGTGACAATCTTCCTCTATTTTGCATGTAGGATGCCGCCACAGCGTGGCTTGATGAGTGGTGTGTAGGTCCACACCCAGGATCCGAACTTGTAAACCCCAGGCTGCTGAAGCAGATTGTACAAACTTAACCACTATGCCACTGGGCTGGCCCCATCTTTGCCATTTTAATAGGGACAAATGTCATCTATTCTTGTTTTAACTTTCAGATCTGTGTTTAATAATGTCTGAATTTTTCACGTGTTATTTCTTAAGAATCCATTTGTATGTCTTTTTAATTAAAGATATACCTTGTGAATATTTTTAATGTGTTATCAGTTTGAGTTAGCTATCAAAACTAAACTATTGTTTATATTCATACACTTACATGTACCTAATGTCTTACAGATTGTAATCTGTCTCTAATACAACTATGGCAATTGGGTTAATATATTGCAGATTTTTATTTTGGACTAATTTTGAACTTATTTGCGCTGTTACTGTCACTTTTCTCACCTTTTTTAGGCGCCTGTCTTTGAGGCCTGTTTGCTGGGTGCTGCACCTAATTATGTGTCATCTCCTGAGAAGTCCTACCTGAGCTCACCTTTGTGTACGTTTCTTTAAGATCAGACACTTCTTGACACACGTATGCTATCAAGTTCTGCCTGCCTGGCACACTAATCTCTTGGGGCTGGAGGACATATTGTTCACTAATCAGATCACAATGTATTAGCAGACTTCCTCTCCTAGATGTTTAAATTGTTAGCATATTAAGGAGCTGTTATAACATTGGGAATTTCCAAAACCATACATGGCAAGTTAGAAGAGACTTTTTAGGTACAATCATGTCCCGGCACACTCAGATAAGACTAGACTACCACATAGATACTAGCAGCCGACATGGCTACAGAGACAGCTGTGGTTGTTCTTCATTTACAACTTCCAAGATCTGATGTGATTTTCCACTGACTACTGCATCTGTTAGAACACGTGTACGTCTTTAAATGTCGGCATGTTAATGATCTTAGATTTCAAATAGCAGGAATCACCTGGCTTTGACAGAGTTAGAAAGAACAGTAACTAACACTTTGAAAGAACTAGAAGGTTCCAATGAAGGGCAATTTGAATGATCAAGGAGATTGAGATTCTTAAACTCTGCAAGATGATGGAATAGAAGTGTTGAGCTCCAGTCTGAAAAGTCAAATGCTGATGAATGAGAAGGAAGACCAAAGTTTATACAATCACAAAAATTGAAAAGGATTAACAGGGAGATTTGTTCACACTCTCCTATTATAATTAGGACACTATCAAACTTACCAATCATGATCCTAAAGAATTATGAGGGAAAATGTGTAGCACAGTATAGTTAACAAAATTAGAGAGTTTATATAAATTTAGAGATGAAAGTCTCTTAAGGGGCTAGGAGCTATCAGTGGGTGGGCAATGTCTTCCTCCAGGCTGTCTTCACTGGTGATCATAGTCGTATTTTCTTGAGGGGTCACTTCCTTACTGATCTTTCCCCTCCCCTCTCAAAAGAATGATGCTAGATGCCGTTCTATGGGGTTTGTTAGACCCAGTGTGAGGCTCCTTATTGTCTATGTTAAATCAGTGGTCATCAATAAATATGTATTAACCATCAACTAATCACATATAGTTGCAAAATTTGACTGCTTATGATAATTTAGGAAACCATTCATTCTAAAAGAACAGTGATTTTGCAGAATTTGAAGGCATTTAGGTGGTTTTCTTAGAGGGAAAAAAGCTATCATGTTGTATGTGTAATTTTCTGCAATTTTACCACTTAAACTAGATGTATCTGAAAATGGCTTCTGTATTCAAATGGCTATGAAATAAATTGCCTTTTCTGGATAGTAATACAGAATAATGTAAAGGTTACTGTCACGTTTTAGACTTTTAACAACGTTCAGTGTGCTATAAATAACCATGGCTAGCATTTTTATTTCAGAAAATCTAGGTTATATAAATAAGGTTTTAAGATGTAGGGTATGTGGTAGATGAATTATACTGAAAACATGTGTATACATCATATTGCTACAGTCTCTTTAATTAAAGTCCTTTTTGGAGACTTCTTTTAAAGCTAAAGCTAATATCCCTTAACCTCTCTTGTTATTGAAATCTGGATTTGAGTTTAGTGTTTATGGAATAAGCAAATCATGTGGAAGTGGTCACAGAACTTTTTATATTTTATCTGTGTTGGGCTGTTCCCAAATACTGCAGAGACTCCTCTTAAGAATACTGCCTCCACATGATTCATGATATAGTTTTCCTTTTTGTATAACATAATAATTTTGTTTTTTATGGCAAGTACAGAAAGTCTTTGTTGACAAGGTGTCACAGCAACACCAACGTCTTGCTGACCAGCCCAGCTGGGTTTGACAGCTTCACTGAGAAGGGACATAGAGTGATCAAGATACCAACATTAAGAGTGGATACAAAAAATAAGTGACAAAAAGCTCATTTAAGACACACAATAAATGATTCCAGAGCCTTATCCAGGTTCCGTCTTTAAATTATACCTCCAAAAAGCTTCTTTTTTTTAACTTGGTCAAAAATTATTTTATCAGTTGATCCACTGGTATCCATTGCGTAGTGATCACTGTTGGTGAACACAGCCTGAGGCTATGGTAGAACCAAGGTGATGGGAACATGGTTCCTGGCTCCAAGGGACTTATGATCTAGCAAAGGAGATAGACATGCACACAAAACCTATAATGTAGACAGGCCTAAAAGAACCAAAAATCCTTATGTGCATTCGTAGTGAAGAATGATCAACAATGTTGGAGAAATTAGGCAAGAATTCATGAAGAAAGTGGGGTTTTGAAATGGCCCCCAACTATAAGCAGAATTAGTGGTTGGGTGGAGGGTGTTCATGAGAGATGTTAAGAGGAGAAGGGAAGTCAACTGAAAAATAGTGGATCTTTTGGGGCTGGGCCTGTGGCCGAGTGCTTAAAGTTTTGCACACTTCCCTTCAGCAGCCCAGGGTTTGTGGGTTCAGATCCCAGGTGCAGACCTGCTCTGCTCATCCACCACACTGTAGAGGCATCTCAAATACAAAGTAGAGGAAGATTGGCACAGATGTTAGCTCAGGGCAAATCTTCCTCAGACACACACACACACGAATATAGTGATTCTTCTCAATTTGCTACATAAAAGGTGCATGCATTCATTCATTCGTGCAACAGATACTTAATGAATGCCTAATTCTGAGGCCATGTTCTAAGTACCAGGTGTACAGTGGTGAACAAAATAGACTTGGTCTGTGCTTTATGGAGCAAAGTATGATCTGGTGAGGAGACAGTAAACAGTAAACAAGCCATCAACATATTGTTTCAACTTGTCATAGGTGCTACAAAGATATAAGCAAAGGATAGTGGTGGAAAACAAAGAACAAGGGAGTTCTACTCCAGATAACAGACATCTCTGAAGAGGGAGATACTTAACTTCAGACCTGAAAGATGGAAAGTAGCCAGAGAAGGAAAGGAGAAGCTGAGAGGACAAAGAGCATTCCAAACAGAAAATGGCATGTGCAGGAGCCCTGAAGGGACACAGAGCTTGTGTTTGAGAAGCTGAAAGAAAGTCAGTGGGACTGGAGGGTAGGAAGGAAGGAAAGCAGAAGGAACTGCGAGACTGGAGAAGCACACGGGAAACGAGATCAACACAAGAGCTCATCAGCTGCAGGAAGACGTTTGGTTGCTGTTTGAAATACGATGGGAAGTCGTGAAAGAATTATTTCTCTGGATACTATGTGGGAGACTAAATGCACAGAAAGAAGGAATAGAAGCGGGGAAAGTAGGCAGCAGGCTATTGCAGTGCAGGTGAGAAATGATGGTGGTTCAGACTACGGTGGCTGCAGTTGAGATGGAAGTTTATGGAGTCGAGACATGTTTACCAGCATTTACTTATGGCCAAAGAAACACGCGCATGTTAAGGCAGGTTAGGCACAGAGTGTGAAGTCTGTGAGTCAGCTCCACTTCACAGACCTGGGGACGCTTACTCTGACCTCTGCAGGTTGGGGCGAGTGTCCTCTCTAGTGCTCTCATGATACCCAGGGGCATCTAGCATTGCATTCTTCACGTTATGATATAATTACTGTTTTTGTGGTTGTTTTCCAAACAGAAAGCAAGTGCCTCGAGGGCACAGACCATATTCATCCTTGTCAGCTCTCACTCATAGACCTAGAATAATAATTTTTAAGGAATGAGTTTAGGTTGAATTTGGCGATATTATCTGGTTTTCTGAGACGATAATATTAGAGGGAAAAGAACCAGTGGAGTAAGCAGATTCAAGTGATAACAGTTTAAAGAACAAGCTAGTAAATTATTCTGTATATTAATCTGTAAATAGTATAACAATACTTGAGCTTGTAATTTTTCAGCCATTTAATGTGCCAAACAATTTATTTTTCGATGTATTTCAGAGTGTTAGAATCAAATACTATTTTATTAAAATCTATTCGCTAACCTAAAAATATTGTATGATTTGATTGAAGTCCTATAAGTTTGGAGTTTTTTACTCAAGTCATTTTTCAGTCCACAGGTAATTTGGAGTAGAAAGACATTAGAGAGGAGGAAGACCTGGTTTGTGTTCATTCGTCACCATTAACCAGGGAATTGGCTCATCTCTATGGGTCTCCTTTACCATTTCTAATGTCATAAGACAGTGTCTAGTGTGGCTCTCCTAGACGTGTAGGCCTATGTTTAGGGGCATTGGGAGAGCAACCTGACTTCAAGTACTTTACAATCTGCCTGGACATATGCTTCAGACACTCAAGTAAGTTTGAATTGCTTAAGAATAGTTTCTTGAATGGGAGAATTTTTAAGGCTTTCTAAAAAGAGCTCTTATTGTACCAGCAGGTGTGATTCACGTGGAGGGAAGTGAATCTGAGGAAGATTTAAGGGAAAAAATAAACAGGATTCAATTTTCAAGTATTTATAAATACATAGATGGAAAACATGATTCCATTTTCTACTGTACAAAAAAATTAACAAAAAACAGCATAGATGTTTGCACTAGAAATGCCCACTGGACCCCACTACACACATCGCCTTCTAATGAAAATGGCGCATTTCCATGCTCTGCTTCTAGGGAGCCACATTTTATACCACACGGTCCTTCAGCTTTGCTTTTCATTCCTGTAGAGAGAAGCAGAGATGCCCTGAGAGAACAATCTTATGTGTTGGTCTGTAGAGCTGCCTTAGTTTTAGTTCCTTGGGTTATCTGGTTCCAGGTCTAGTCTACATATATTCTTAAAATAAATTCCCATGTTCTTGAGGCAGATTGAATTAGTCTCCATTCTTTCCCTCCACAAGCACAAAACTAAAAATAGTGTTGATCAGTTATATATGAGAAAATGCAAAACCATCGTAAAAAAAGAATTACAGAGAAAGAAATCTATTTCCAGTTAGGTTCAAGGATGACTCTAACTTATTTTTCTTTTGTGAGTGGAGCATCTCTAGAGATGGAAACTTTCTTAGAGCTCTTACTGCAGCTTCCAAGTGTCAGGTATTGTTCCAGACCTTGCCCTACATCTCTGGGTGCTGAAGCTGACGGTGCACCAGAGCCGCTCTGGGAAGCCTGCTGTAAGCGCTGGGCCAAGCCCAGAGATTCTGCAGGCAGCCTGGGCCACACCTGGGCACGTGGGTTTCAAACCACACTGATGACCTCAGGCAGTTTTGACTCAGAGATGCACTTCATATCTTGCTAAGACATCTCTGCCAAGATGTCCCTCTGTTCTCTGCTCCTGAATTAAAAACAGCGATTTATTTTTCTTTCTCTATCTACCCTGCTGACAAGAACACAATAGTATTTGAGTCTTCAAAGCTGGTCTCACCTGGCTTTACTTCCTATGGGAGGAAGAAATAAGTGATTTATCATTGTGGAAAACTTAAATTGAAATTCTAAGGACAGCATGGCATCAGAAAGTCCCACGTGAATTTTCCCTTCAGGAACGAATGAGCACCAGAACTTCTACGTCTACTTTCTTTCCTTCTGCCTCTGCCCCAGCTCACCCCAACTCTTCTTCAGGAAGCACAGAAATGACAGGCAGTAGGGAAATCTGGTGCTTGAAGCTCTGACTTTAAAAATATTTGCCTTCTGTCCCACGATTTTGGACATTTTGAAACATATCGAAGCATAGAACATCACCAAATCACAGGACTATATAGACTGGAATTAGCACGAAATCCTGGTCTCCAGCCTTGGTTAGGTTCTAAGCATTTCCTTTATTATTATTAATTATTGTTATTTTATCTTCAAATTATTTCTCCATTCTCCTCAACTGTTGTAACTAATCACAGTCTCGTCCAGGGTGACCAATGTCCTGCTTTCTCCAGGACTGAGTTTCCAGGACATGGACTTTCAGTGCCAAAGCCAGATGATCCCCAGGCAAACAGGAACGAGTTGCTTACTCCAGTCTCATCAGACCTTCTCTTTGACTGCATTTTCCTTACTTCCAAAGAAAGGCCTAATTTCTTACTTCACAGAGGAAATAGAGGCTATCAGGTGGAAATTTCTCAGCTTCCTGCCTGATCCACTGAAAAGTATCTAGCCAGGCGCCTGGCTCCATTAGTTATCTTCTCTTTCTGCTTTGTCTTCTGCCTCTTCATGTCTGTTTACTCTGTCCGCTAGGCATAGTGTGGAGGAAAATTTGCTGAGTCCAAGCTTGCTCACAAGAGTGCCTGCTTGACTCTGAGCTTCATAGAGCTCTCTCCCATGCCCACAATTTTGTGACAGATAACAGAGCACGACCAAACCCGAGGGGGGCTTTATAACATTCTCCTCATTCTTTGAATTCCTCCTGACATGGAATAAACTCCCCCTCTCCCTGATGTGCAGCCCCTCCTCTTTCAGTTAGGAAAGGCCAGCTGAGATACATCCTTGAGTCAGGTTCCTCTCTCTTGACTGGAAACCAGCTTTGCTTTTTATACCTGACAGCCTTTTATTCTTCAACAATAGAAGCGTGTTCAAGTATTTCCCATCTTAAACACAAAACTCACTCTTCCCACACTTTACATGCCCTTCACCAATCTCTTACCCTGTCTCTCTCTTTCTTTCTTGGTTATTCAATTTGAAGAAGAAATGTATTCTTGCTCTCTTCACTTCCTCCAGGAATTGCAATGTGTCTTTGTGTCTTCAGTGCACTCCAACCAACCTGCTCATGTCTGGTCCCAACGATTTTGTTGCTAAATTTTATGGGAGTTGTTTTCTTCTATCTATGATTTAAAAATAGTTGTATTTTAAAAAATAAACTATAGTAACATAAAGAATAATATAAAAGCATCCATAGTTCTTCCACACAGAACTAAAAGTTATTCTCTGTGGCAATTGTCATTATTTACAACTTTAAAAACTATTTACAACTCCTCCTTTTTAAAGCTACTCTGGTTGTATTCATAATCCTAAGGAAGTTCCTTCTTGATCTTCTTTGCTAAACCTTCATCTTGCACCCAAAATACACTCAAATACTGAGGTTTCCAGATTTACGTCTTCATCTCACTGTTTCACTTACTGTATAGATTCTCCTTGGCTGAGTTCATTTTTTTCCAGCTCCATGGCTGCATCTCAACCTATATTCTGAGGCCTGTCAAATCTCTCTCTAGATACCCTGTTCCATATGAATTTTCTACAAGTACCACAATCTCAGCATTGATTTTACCATCTCTCAGTTTCTCCACCCCAAACACTTTGTATTGATGACACACCATCAACCCGGTTACTTGGTTATTACCTTTGATTTCTCCTGCTCATTCCCACATCCAGCCAGTTACCAACTCTTGCCTGTTAAATGTCCTTCACATTTCTTAAATCTATCTCTTTCTCTCTCCCTCTGCTACTACTCTCTGAGAATGGCTCTTAAACTTTTAAAACTATATTTGTGCAATGGTCTACCAAATGGAGTCTTTGCCTCTGGACTTGCCCTCCTTGAATCAGTTCTCCATACTGTTTCCAAAGTGATCTTTCTAAAACATAAATTTGAACATTGTGGTTAAGATATTGGGTTCTTGAATGAGACAGATCTGGATTTATAACCAATACTAATACTTACTGACTTTGACCTTGAGTAAGTTATTTAACCTTTCTAAGACTCAATTTCCTCATTGGTAAATTGGGACTTACCTATATCAGAGCATTTTCCTAAGAATTAAATGAACCATCTATCTAGCAACTTGCAAATAAATAGTGCTCAGTACATGGTTGCTGCTATTATCATGGTTATTCTTCCTATTGTTCTTATTGGTACATAGTATAACTCTTCCTGGTTGAATTTCTTCCATGTTCCTCCACTTGGTTTAGGATACAATCTTAACCCTTTGGGTACTGTAGAAGGCTTTTATGATGGTGCCTCGGTTGGCCTCTCCAGTCTCATTTCCTGCTGTTTCTCTTTCTCATTCTATCCTCTAGTCGTAGTGAATTATTTACAGTTTTTCTAACTTTCTTTCTTTCTTTCTTTCTTTCTCTTCTTTTGTACATTCTTTAATATTTCTTGATTTTGACCATTTGCATAGTTAAATCCAATGCATTCCTCAAAGTTCAGGCCCATTTAATCTTCCTAAAGGACTTTCCCTCCCACCACTCTTATCACAGTCTGGATCACGGGTCCTGTTTGCTCCCCTAATTTCCTATGCACACATGACTCTGTGACACCATGTTATTTGAAACTGTCTTCCCCAACAGGCTGTACGTGTCTTATAAGCACCAACAGTGTCTTTTTGTCTTCATCTTTGTATTACCAATTTCCAAGCCAGCATCTGGCAGATAGCAAGTGGCACTCAGATGCTGGACGGTATGAAGGTTTTGAATATTCATAATGATAATGATCTAGCATGAAGATGATATAATACATGAAATAATTAATGACAATTTAAAAATGAAGAGATCATGAAATGCCCATGTGGATGCTGTGTTATATAAGAAGTTATACAGTACTTAAATGAGTTATAGTTATATACTTATAACTATAAAACTTTATATATCTATATATCTATAACTTTATATAAGGTTTGGTTAAGTACTATATAAATTATATAAAAAAGTTATATGGAGGTTGAAAACCATGTTGTTTGAAAAATTTCAAGGAAAGGATGATATTTGAGCTGTATTTTCAAGGTCTATAATTTGAACAGAAGGAGGTTTTTAGGGAAAATGAGCTATGGGAGCAAAGGCAGAGGGAGTTAATGCATACGGAACGTTGCTTGTGTGCTAAGCCCCAAATTGACCATGAGACTGTGGTGTTCATTAGCTTATTTTTTCATTTAATTCTCTCACTGACTCTGTGAGGTGGATCATTGAGGACACTAATGGTCAAAAGTTATGAATAAATTTGTGAAGTTCACACAGCCTTCACAGGATGAAGATAGTATTTGAATCCAGTCCCTCCCAACTCTGAAGGATTCCTTTCTCTACCATAGGCTGATGTACCACAAGTAGAATGAACACGAGATTGGAATAATGAGAGTAAACCTGAATCTAGATGATGACAGGCCTTCAGAGTCAGGCAGAGGAAGCATTTAAGCATTCTTTCAGCTGTCTGTTTGGTGGAATTGACGGGGTTGTATCAAAATCCAGGGTTGTTGGTGAAAAATAAACAGCAAGCTTGCTGCTACCGCCCTTCCCTTCAGCCATGGCAAGCAATGCTAGCAGATCACATGCCATTTCTGACTGGGCCTGAATATAGCCTCAAACCCTTTTTAATGGATATACACTGGAAACTTTTGGTTGACCCATAACTATTCCTTCTTCCTAACATTACTCTAATTTCTTTTGCGGAAGCACCTTGCCACCATTTTAGAAAGCTGGGTGAAACTATAAAACAAGGTAAACCACCTTCCTATCACGGAGCATGAAGGGTTTCCTGGAGGCTGTGGTGGGATGGTTCTGTCAGATCTCACTGTCTCAGTAGGACCAAGAAGAGAGCATGTGACCTGAGCTTGAATAGACAAAAGTATTCTTTCCAAAGAGAATCTTGAGCAGAGTTATTCAGGATTAAAAAAAACAAACAAACAAAAACAAAACTGTGCATTCCTTCCAGAGAAGAAACCCAGATGAGGCAGTAGGGACTTACCTGCTGCTTTTCTGGTTTCTCTTTTACTTCTAGCATGTTCCCTAGCGTTCTCACTTTCCTATTAGAATAATGAGCTTCCCAATAAAATTATTCAGATAACCTTTTCTTTTTCTTGCACAAATTAGCCAGAGTCAATTTCTGTGACTTGCAACCAAAAAATCATGATCAATACCATTTTTATTGTCTGAATTGGCACATGATTTAAAAAACAAAAGGTCCATTATTTAATATCAGTGGCACATGATTTAAATCTAATAGGATTTAAATATGGAAAATACACTGTGGTATTTTTATACTGTGTCAACTTGGCTAAGCTAGAACAAAATTTCCCAGAATTCTTTTCCCCATATGGTTCTAAGTTAGAGCTGGCCAAAAGAGAAATTTTTGTAAGATTTGGCAGGTGGAAGTGAAGCAGGAGCCCTTATGAGCTGAAGGTCTTCATGGTCATTGATGGTGAGAGAGTATCTCAAGTATTCCCTGACTCCCTTGTTCATATCCAGATCTTCCTCACAAATGCCATCTCTAAACAGTAGAGACTCCAGCTGCACCAATAAATGCAGAGTCAAGAGCCTTCTCTCCTCTATCTACCATCTTTCTGTGTAGTCCCATTCTGGAAGCTAGACATACTTGATCTGGATTCCTTGGAAAATTCCAATTTGTCCACTTACTGCAGTGCTTCAGAAAGGCCCTTTTCTCTAATCCTCCAACTTCTCATTTTGGCTATTTCTTCAACAGTTGCGTAGTCTTATTTGTATAATAAATCTCTTATTCCATAATAGTCACGTAGGTTCTGCTTCTGTGATTGAACTCTGATTCTAGAGTCATTGGTACCAGAATTGATTCCAGGAGAACAGAACATTAAAGATCTTAATCTATAATTGTTTCTCTGACCTGATTAGATTTAAAGGCGTTAATGTTCTTGTTACCATTAGCAAAGACTGCCACTGGCAGTCTATGGCATGTCGTGGCAAAACAGTTTCTTAAATTATCATCGTGGTTTCACCTGTAATCAAATGTCTATAGAAGGCAAGGCTTTGGGTCACCAAGTAGTTGCTGCCGTAGAAACGAATATAATGGTGTTGGTTGGTTGCTTCTATGTGCATTGGAAACTGGGGAGAATGAAAATGAGCTCAGGGTTTTAAATTCCCAGATCAAGTTCTGGGTAATGGATTAGAAAGCTTCTATAACTGTTCTGAGAGAAGCCTATATTTCCGGCAAAATTTCTTAAAACCAAACCCAAAGTCTAATTTGCAGAGTAGCTGAATTAAAATTCAACCCAACCTTCCAGGGATTCTTATATTAGAATCAAGGCATTGATTGGGAAAGAGTAGGGCCATGAAAACTGGGATGGAGACACATGAACTGACTTTGATGATGCAGAGGAGCTTGAGTCCTTACGTCCTTTTGAGCCTCATTTGCTAGTAGAAGCACCTTTCCTCCCAAGTCTGAGGAAATTATTCTCCCCTTCCCTGAAGATCGTAACTGTCCTGGGCTGAGGAACTTGATTTTCAGGGGAATGCTGATCTCCCCAGACATACCACACCACCTCCCCTCGCTTCCACATCTCTGACAAGACTGACTCAGATTCTGGCATGCTCCTGGGAATCAGATAAAAATAGAGCCCTGAAAAAAAGTATTATACACTCCAAAAGAATTATGTTTATATAATTTATATTCATAACAATGGAAGCCCAGGGAATATGTATGGAAATGGATTGGATCAGGGTGAAGAATGTAATGTTGGGTCAGTTTGAATGTGTTAAGATTGGTTCACTAAGCAAAGATTCTTTATTCAGTGTGTCTTAAGTGGCTGGTAGGTGGTCTTACTTTTGGCTTGGTTAGTTAACTAAAATGAAGTTGAGTTGCCAGAACTTCCTTGATATAATATAGAGGACAGTCTCAAACAGCTTAGGGATATTTGACTGTGGGAGTAGATTTATCTTGTAAGACCTGCTCACCCACCCAGGTATGTGTCTGGAGGATGTTTCCTTTATGGAGGGTTGGGAAATACATTGGTGATGGGAGTGTTGTCATCTTTGAAAAGCTGTTCTCCGCAGGCCGGGAATGACAGCAAGGCACGCGGCCATCAAAATAGGATCCTTGAATTCAGCAGGGATGATGGGATCTCAAGGCGGCAGCACTTAACTGAATGAGGCAGCATGGGTAGAATTACTATAATAAGCAGCACGTCTGAAGCAGTCAGTAATCAAAATGATTTCACCCACAGAGAACTTTTTCTTTAGCCAGTTGATCATGGTGTCCCAACAACTGAAATATATGGGCTGTTTGCTAAAGTCTGACTTGATCTGTAGAAATGGAAAATCTCTCAGTCTGATGAACAGAATTTTACTTGGATCACCACAATAGAGAGTCAATTCTGATTCTTGATTTACTTCCTACTTCAAGGGTGTCCTGTGCCCAGGTCTTAATTTATGAAGGTGACTGAAGACATGGAGAGGTCAATGCCATTGGAGGAAAGGCTTAATGACACTCACAGTTCTAGAAATAAGAGGAACCACTGGCCTGGCAGGGCCATGGGAAGAACACCAGGTTTTGATTAGGAAGCAGACAGAGGAGTGAGCAATGGGTTTAAGCTGGGGCCTTTATGGGGTATCTGTGGGAAAGGCAAGGGAGGGCAGGGCAAACAGTTTAGGGTTGTCTTGTTTGAATAATTTCTGTGGGCTCTAAACTGTAGGAGCAGTCCATAGCTGCCCAGTGTCTGGTCCTGGGATGACTAAGGCAGAGGAACGTTACGGGTCAGATAGAGGAGGTATGGCTCTGCCTTGGTTAGTTTGCACATCAAGTGCATGCTCCTGGCTGAACCCTTTGCTATCTCTAAGACTCGGCTACTAGGAAAGGAAGTCACTCCCTAGCTAGAAAGGTTTTTTAAGGTGTCAAAACATCATAATATACAGAAAATGAAAAAAAAAGTATGATAAATACACAGGGCACCTTGGATACGTAGAGCCCAGGTTTCTTTAAGAAAGGATACTGCACTGCTAAAACTCATCCAGTATAACTTTCTCTAACCTTCCCCACAAGGATCTGTGGCCATTTACAAGGGTGAAAGTGCATTGAGAAAAAGGAAATTATCATACTATTCAGGGATTACTTGACACTGGCTGTGAACTGCCAGTAATTCCTAGAGACACAAAATGCCTCTGTAATCCACCAATCAGAGGAGAAGCTTTTGGAGATCAGAATATTGCTGATGTGTAGATTGAGATTGTCTCTCTGCGGGGCCATTGGGACCCCAAACCTACTGTGTGGTTATTTCCCTGGTCCAGAATGCCCAATTGCAATAGACATACTGAAAAATTGTCGGAATACCCATACTGGTTCCTTGACCTATGAATTGAGGGTCTTAATGAGAAGGACAAAGGGAAGAGCCTCTAGAATAGGCTTTATCCACAAAAATAGGAAGCCAAAAGCAATACCTTATTTCTGGAAGGGTTTCGAGATTAGTGCCACCATCAAAAACTTAAAAATACGGGAGTGATGATTTCTAACAAAGTCCCAATCAACTCTCCTGTTTGACCTGTGTGGGAGACACATGTTGGAGAATGACTTAATCAGGTGGTAAATCCAGCTGTAGCAGCTGTTTGAAATGTGATTTCTTCACTGGAGCAGATCAAAACGTCCCCTACCATCTAGTTACTCATTTGGTAATGTTTTTGTCTTCCTTCCTGCTACTAGAGATGACCACAAACAGCTTTCATTGGCATAGCGGGCAATACCTCTCCCTCCTACTTCAGGGCCACAGCGACCGTCCAGCTCTGTCGTGATCCAGTTTGCAGGGACCTTGGTTGTCTCTGTGTTTTACAGAACACCCCACTCCTCCACGATATCAATGATAGTGATGCTTATACCTGGCAAGCAGAAAGTAGTAACAACTGTGGATATCTTGATAAGACACACGTGTATCACAGGTTAGTAAATAAATTCCACAAAAATTGAAAGGCCTGTAGCTTAGGAAATTCTAAGGTTACGGTGGTCTAGGGTATGTCAAGATATAGCCTTCTAAGATGAAGGACAACTTGCTCTGTCTGGCCTCTCTTATCATAGAGGAAACAGCTCCATGTCTCTGTCTCATGGGAGGTTTTAAATGACACCGATAACATATATTTCATTTATTGAGTAACTTGAAGGGCTGTAAATTTGAGTGGGGCTCAGAGGAAAGGGCAGGCTTGGGCCACATAGCCCAGCAGATCTAATGGTCCTTGAAATGTCTGTGGCAGACAGAAATGTGTTATGGAAATTTTATCAGGACTCTATAGGTAAATCACAGCGCAAACATTTAGGGTTTCAGAATGTCCCATGTCATCCTCTTCAGATAACAATTCTCTTATTTGAGAAACTTCTAGCTTGTTGCTAGGTACCAAAAGAGCCTGAACTATCACCATGAGTCACCAAGTAGTCATGTAACCTGATTTGCCCATCATGAACCAGACATTGACTCATCAAGCCACAAATTTGGGCATGCAGAGCTTCAGACATATTAAGTGGAAGTGCTGGTATATGTGATTAGGCTTGGGCAGGTCCTGAAGTCACAAGTGAGTTGCATCTGCAAGTCACACAGGTTCTTATGGTGCCTACTCCTTCTATATTTTCTCTTTTCTTTCAACCCACACTTATGGCCTCATGAGAGGTTCCTTTTGACCAATACACTGAGAAAAAATCTTTCTGGGCCTGGTTTACAGATGGTTCTGCATAATATACTGACACTACCTAAAATGACTAATGATTTGGTTTAGAAAAAGCATGATTGGAAAATCGGTGATAAGGAGGCCTCATAAGTGTTATACAGATGAATGTTTCCAAATAGGCATACAGTGTGAAGATATTTGTGTTCCATGTGAAGGCTTGATAAAGAGCATTCTTAACAAAAGAGAATCTCAGTAACCAGGTGGTCGAGATCATTTATTCTGTAGATATCAGTCAGCCTCTTTTGTCAGTTACCTATGTTCTCGCCCAATAGATGCGTGGATAAAAGGGCTATGTGTTCAGCAAACAAGTTTCTACTCTCTAAGTCCAGCCAAGTTAGAATCATTGCTGAGTGCCCAACTTGCCAATGGTAGGTGCCAACACTTAGCTCCAATAAGGCATTAATCCCCAGGAGGATCAGCCAGTTATCTATTGGCAGACTGATTACATTGGATTACTTCCATCATGAAAAGGGCACTGTTGTTTTTTTTTTTTTTTGGAATAGATATTCTGAATATGCATTTGCTTCCACTGCCCAAAATGCTTCTTTAAAAACCACCATCCGTGATGCCTTACACTGTCAAGGTAGCTCACAAAGCATTGCTTTTGATGTGAGGACTAGCTTTATAGGAAGTAAAATATGAGATTGGCCCATGCTTTTGAAATTTATTGATCTTATCATCTTCCCCATCACCCTGAGGCAGCAGACCAGATAGATGGATTAAACAGTCTTTTTGAATGCTCAGTTATAGAGCTAGTTGGGCAACAACACTTTGCAGGCTGGGGTAATGTCCTCCAGGCTACTGTATGTGCTTTGAATCAGTGATTGATTCACTGATCCAGTGTGGTGCCATTTCTTCCAAAGCTAGGATTCCCAGGTCCCAGGGCATGATGTTTATAATGTTTCAGGGACACAAAAACCAAGGAGAGAATAATACTGTACCTTGAAGATTCCTCCTTCACTTCCTGTACCCTACTTTGCTCAATGACCAAGAAATCTGGGTTTAAAATTTGGCAATATCCATGACAAGGCATAAACTATACCATCACATGATCCCAAGCATTGGCCATCACCTAAGCCAAGGTTCTCTCCTTTTCCTCCTCCCACAAAGCCACAGACACTTCAGTACTTTGGGTTTGAGATACTAAGTGATTCCTCTTAGTTAGTACTTTTCTTTCCTTCCCAGGTTGAGAGATAGAAAAAAATACCTTTCTTTTCCTTTGCTTAATTTTTCAAGACAGCTGGACTATTGCCCAGTCATGTTGGCAAATCACACCCTAAGTTATGCAGGAGATGATACAGCCCCATTCTTGCTGGGTTTTAGTGCATGGGAGCATATGGAATCAAAAAGTGCCAGACCCAGCTTTGCACTCCAGGAATGTGTGGGAGGACTTACTAGCACTCAGAGGTGAAGAAAAAGTAGACGAGTGAAACTCATACGACAGTCTAAGTTTTCTTTCATTACCTTCGCTTTTGGGTATTTTAGGATATATTTCTGAAAAGAATGTGCTTATGACAAATACAAGTATAATACAGAGCTTCAAATATACTAGATATCTTGCTCTTTACAGAGATTTTTTATTTGTTAGGAATTTTTTGTATGGTTTTCTTTTAGAAATCCAGTATATATTATCCCCAATGTTTTGTTTTTTTTTTTAAATTGCCATTTTCCCTCTGTATCCACAAGAATCTCATGACATTAGAGTGTAGTTGAGTACTATTTAATTCAATGAGAGCTTTTCATTTAATTTTTAAAACTGAAAAATGGGGACTATGACTAAAGTGAGATTTTATTTTCCACTTTGATACAATACTAATTTCTTTAATGCTCTAATTGGTGAAATACACACCACAGAGGGAGTCTTGGATTTCCTTGTACACATTTTCACATTATAGGTTTCTTGTATTTGTTATAAACATTGAACTGTGACCAGTTCTTTCAGCACCTATTAATACCCATTCTTAGAACATCCACTCTTTCCATATTTGACGTCAATAAGAGCTCTAGTTAATGGGGCAAAGCCACTCCCTGGAGGTTGCACCTAGTCTTGTCCTAGAAATAAATTTAAATATGTTGCTATAGTTCCAAGTATTAAGCAAGTTTTTATTAAAACAAATGTTCCTATTCACTCAAGCAGACAAAAGCACTGAGCCTAAGCAAGGAAACAAAGCCCCAATCCATCAAGATAGAACTTTCCAGATTAAAATGATTTTCAGTCCACTTATTTGTGCATAATTTTATGTAAAGTGATATAAATCTAAATACAAACATGGTATTTACTTGCAAAATCACAGCGAAATTCTGTGTTATGGAAGAATATTACCATTCATCATTATTTATTTATTCATTGTAGTGAAACATCTATTTGCTTTCTAGTGCACATTTCCTTCTCTTCTGCTAATAACTCTCTGATTTTCCTCCATGAAATACCCTCCTCCTTTTTCAGCCCTTCGCTTTAAGTGAGCCTCTTCCTCCAGCTCAACAATGAAACAAATAACCCAGACTTCGCCAGTTAGCACGTTGGTTTCTATGGTGGCAGTCATTGGCCCGTGATGGCTGTGTGATCCTCTGAGAGTCAACGAGATGCAATGGCAGTCTTCCTGGTGTGCTGGGATGAGACTCTTTGTTTTTCCTGTTAGATATGAACCTTAGAGGATTAGTGACTGGTGTATCACATGGAGAATGGAGCCAACTTCAAGATAGCATCTCCAAAAAACAGAGGTGAAGAAAATGACTTTTGGTATCATCATTTGAGCCTTCAGTGAAGATAAGCCTGAATATCTATGTCCTGACTACTTAGTTATTTGATACAATAAATCCTTCCCACGCTCCCTTTTTGGCTTAAATTGTTATTAACAGCTGAAATCATTCTAACTGGTACATTCATCAAAATTAATGGCAGTGCTTTTGGCACTGGGGATATAGAAGGATATAAAACACTGATTCTGACTTCAAGGAACTCACAGTCCTTGAGGGAACACACACACACACACACACACATACTCTCACACTCACATACACATTGTTTCAATGTATGAGAATTATTCACGGAGTGATAAGGAAGCACAGGTTGGGGGCAGGAGAAGAGAAGGCTGCCCAGAAAGGTGATACTTGAATTAACGTTTCATGGAAATACACATTTAAATAAAATTGGCCTGATTTCTACCTAAGTTTCTGTTTCTCCAAAAGCCAACACTGACACAAGGATTTGAGTACAGGTAATTATTTGGAAGGTAATTCTAGGAAGCACAAGTGAGGGAGTGGGGAAAAGTGAGACACAAATGGGAGAAAAGCCAATAAAGGGTGTATTAATGAGTAAATTAGGATGGGCAACTGAGACACAGTCCCACTGGTGTCTCTCTGAGAAACCATCTGGCCAGGCATTTATCCATGACTCCCATCCCTTCCTGGTTGAGTATTGCCCTGGGAACTTTATCTTCCCTGAACTTCTTGGTTTCACCTGTGTGCACTGGAACACACTCTGTGGTACTGAAGAAAGCCCTCAGAGAATACAAGAGGCATGTGCTGTCAGTGTGCTGGGAACCAGCTGCAGGTAAACTGAGGCAAGCCTAAGGGATATGGGGTAGGGTATCAGTCTGCATCTGCCATAATTCCCATTTTCTGTGGGAAGTCTTATCCCTCCCTATTATTTCCACGAATTCCCAGCCTTACATTCTCATGCTATTGGATCACTCTGAGTTCCTAAATCCAGTGAACCACCTCATTGTAGCTGTTTTCTTCCTTCTCTTTTGTGAAACTGTGAAACTCAGTCATTTATCTTTGATTTCCTCCAAAAACTTACGGAAGACATTTTCATAGGGTGTGTTTTGGTGGATATGTGTGTGCAGCAAAATATTCACAAGATGAAGTCAATGGGAGAGTTTTTGTCTCTGGAATAAAAATATCTTAAAATTTAGTATTACACAGTCTTGGTCTTGAAAAGTCCCAGGTTGTTATCCTGGGTTGGGTTCCATAGGAGTAAAGCCTTAAACAGATTTGTGGGCAATGATTTACTAGGGTGTGGCTCCAGTGTCATCCAGTAAGGGAATGAAGAAAGCAGGACTGGACAAGGGGGAAAGCTAGGCAAAACTGTGGATTCAACTGATGCCATAGCGAGCTCTGGAGTGAAAAACACTACAGTACTGTCCTTGCTGGGATAAAGGACAGGCTCTTTGTGCCTCTGTGACAGTCAGTCATTGGCTGCAGTCTGCCTCTGGAAGGAGGGTATTTCTTCTCAGGAGTTTCTGGACTAGTGCTCCTGTTGCTAAGAGGCGACCTTCAGAAGAAGGATGCCCCTGTGAGCTCTTAGCAGCCAATGCTCATAGAAGGTGGGGGATGGGTGCACTTGCACTTGTGTCAAAGGCAATGTGGATGGCACACCAACAACCTCTACCTTGGCCACTCTTCTCTGAGTCTCACTGGACAGGCTCCTCCGTCGGCTCTGGCCTTCTGCAATAGTGCTCATCTCCATTTTCCTCTGAAGACTCTCTTGCTTCTCCACTTTCTGGCCAGCCCTATTGCTTCTAAATGTCAATCAACTTTTGATATTATACAAAACAACCGACCCCCATATCCTTCTAAAATAAGGCCTTCCTTTGCCTGCTCAGAAATGTGCTGAGCTAAACAAAAGTCTACTTGCTTGACTCACTCTGGTTCTTGTTTAGCTTCATGGAAAAGCTCACAGAAACCTTGAAATTTTAGCCTCCACTCTCCCTTATCCATTTCTGAACGTGGAGCTATAGTTTTTCACTGAAATGAATGCCTGCATTGACAGAAGGGTCTATAGTCAGTTTGATTGTTAAAGAGCAATGACTTTATCTTTACAAAAGAGGAGTAGCAACTAGATGTAGACAAGGAGACACTTTGCTCCGATGGATAAGGCAGCATGTGTAAAGCTTCATAGAAGCGACCATGGTAAGCTTAGGAAACCTACAATTAGTTCAGCTTGGTTTGAGCTCAAATCGTGGAGGGTCGCAGGAACCATGTGAAATGAGCTGCAGAGGTAGAGGTGGGGGACGTAGCTGTAATGGTCTGAGATGTGATGCCAAGGAGTTTAGATTTTGCCCAGAAAACATGAGGCCATGTTCAGATTGGCATTTAAGAAAGACCATTCTCTATCTTCCCTGTGGAGTGTGGACTTGAGAAGGGCAACACTGGGACAGGGACATCAGTTATGTAGCTTTTTTACAAAAACATGAAAAATAATGCCATTTCTAAATGAAGATTATGACAATAGTGATGAAGGGAAGGGTAAATTTAGATGACTTTGAAAAGTGGGAAAGACAGGACCAGATGGTAGAAAGGATACAAATAAGGGGAAGTAAGTACTCAAGAAGGATTACCAGCTTCTTGGCTTGCCTACTATTATTTTGCTAATTCTCTCACTCTTTTCCTATTCTTGTTATTTCTACTCTCTCAATAAGACAATATGGCATTACACTCTACATATTGATTTGTAGCCTATCATGTCATGAACATCGTTCATTATAATAAGCATGGTATAAAAACATCAGTTTAAACAACTGCTCAGTGTTTCATTGTACAGATGTACAATAATTTATTTAATCTTTTATTATTGACATTTAGATTGTTTACTGTCTTTCAATATTACAAACCATGTTGTTACAAGTATCTTTAAAGCCAGCATTTATTCATGTTCTTAATTATTATTTGAGGATATTTCTAGAAAAGGAATTACTGAATTTTTAAGGCTGCTGATGAACATTGGCAAATTGTTCTCCAGAGGGTTTGTGTCTCAAGATACTCACAAAACCGCCCACCCTTTGATTTGAAATGTCTTAGAACTTCTACTCTGTGAAAGAAGGCTTCTCAGAATAAGGTAAGTTCTAGTGGCATAAGTTTGAATGTTTTGATGGCTACTTTTACTTTTGCCTAATTTCTACATAGATATTTGGGGCACTTAGGGACTTTTATGGTTTTTGTGAGATCATGCATTATTTGCCTTTCTATTTTCTATTTCTGACTTATTTCATTTAGTGTAATGACCTCAGGTCCATCTTTATTGTTGCCAATTTTAAGATTTCCTTCTTTTTCATGGCTGTTTAATATTCACACACATGTATATATAATGTTTTGTTTATCCATTTGTGTATCGATGAGCACTTAGGTTGTTTCCATGTCTTGACTATTGTAAATAGTGCTGCAATAAACATTGGGGTTTAGATATCATTTCAAGTTAGTGTTTTCATTTTCTTAGATGAATATCCAGAAGTAGAATTGCTGTCAATGTTAATATTTTAATCTTTGTATTATTGGCACCTTTCAGAAATTTAAAACCATTCATGATTCCTTCTCATTTGAAAGTCGCTACTATTCATCTAATCATCTAAACCAGAAACCTGGAACCCTTCCTATAATGCTCATCTAACCCATCTCATGTATAAGCTCTTGTCTTGTTCCCTTGCCTTCGTATATCTACCTTTCCCACTGCACAAACCTATGAGCCCTCTTTGGTGTAATTTCTAAGCCAATCTCAACTGGTTATTACAAGGTCCAGCCTTTCTTATCAATAGGGTTTAGAATTAACACTCATACCCAAGATTTGGAGAAAATCACACATTTGATGTATTTCCATATTGTTTTGGAAAACTTCACTCTAGTTGTGCTTGGAAACTGGTGAATCAGAGATAAACCACAAATTCAGTTCTCATTAACTCCTCCTGTGCTGATTCATCTGGTTAATTCCACTGGCTTATAGGAACGCTTAGGTTGGGGTCCTTTTTCTAGCACACCGACACTAGCTATTTAACTTTGGGATAGATACTCAAACCCTGGAAGGGTTACTTTCTTCATATATATATTTGGGCCTATAATAGTACCTACCTCATAAGATTGTTCTGAGGATTAAATGAGCTAATGTATATAAAACCTCTAATTTAGCATCAGGCATGGTGTAATTGCTTAAGATTATTAGCTATTATTACTACTGTTCTTCTAATTACTACTACCCTATTTGTCTGGGGACTCTTTTCTGAACCTCAGTTTTCATGATTGGGTCCTCCTAGGACTATCGTCTCAACATAACCTCTATTCACTATCCAGTAAGAGCAAAACCTCTGTGACTATGGCTGTAGTCTTGTTGACTCTCGAGTTGCAGATTTGGCTGGCACCCATTACTTTGTTGTCATACCTGCAGACTGAGCTTCCAGATTGACTGAAACATTCCCGAACCTGTTACACCTTGGCATATTTGGGCCTCAGTTCAGTTTCTGCAGCCTATTTGGTACTGACCTAGAGCTATACTCTGAGTCCGCGTTTCTCACCTTGATGAACTGCTTCTCTCTGGTATGCACTTGGACTTTCTTTCTGAAAGGATTAATGCCTACCTGGCTTTTGTATATCTCTGGCACAAGCATGTCTCCACTAAAATATGAGATGATTTTGGAGGACAGAGGAGAGAGCTGTTTCTTCTATATGGAGGAAACAGAGAAGGACTCATGGAAAGACGGCCTTTAATATGGCTCTTAAAAACCAGGTGGGATCTGAGTTTGAGATGATGGAGTATAGAGAAGATTCCAGAGATGCATAGCAGCATGAGTGAAATGTTGATGGCACAAAAATGAGGTGAAGATGATAGTCCTAGTTCCTGAATCTCTACAGTTTGCACCTAAGTGTGGCCATTCCTGCTGAAATCCATGTTGTTGGAACAGACCTTATCTCCTCTCTACTCCTCACTTGATTCCAAACTAAAATGAGCTCGAAGATAAGATTAAAAACTGTCCAACTTCACTCAGGTCCTGTGACTGTATATCTACCCAGTCGAAGGGGTATTGAAACTTGGAAATGTGCCCTTTGTTTGTCTTCAATTTTTCCTCTCTGTTTTCTCATGATTTTGCCCTCACATCACCGTCAGCATCTCTCTTCTTTAGGGAGCTATCGGGTGGTGTGAGTATAGTGAAGAGCGTATTGAGCTGTAATAGAGAAGATGGGATCTCATCTGGTTCAGACTGGGCAAGTGCTTTATCTCCCAGGTCAGGGGTTGGCCAACTATGTCCTATGGCCAATTCCAGACTGCTTCCTGTTTTTATCTGACCTTTGAGCTAAGAATGGTTTGTACATTTTAAATTGGTTGAAAAAAGATGAAAAGAATAATATTGCACGACACATAAAGCTATATAAAATTCAAGTTTCAGGGTCCATCAATAAAGTTTTATTGGAACACAGCGCAGTTGTCTGTTTACGTGTCGTCTGTGGTTGCTTTCATGCTCAAGTTGAATAGTTGTAACAAAAGTAGCATGCGCACCAAACCTAAACTGTTTACCCTCTAGCTTTACATTTACAGAACAGGTTTCTGGTCCCCGACTTAGGTTTTCAGTCATCTTCCTGAGATGTACCACACCTGTGTAGACACTTCATGAATGCTGTCTTCCTTCTCATTTCTCTTATAAAAAGGAATTGGCTTTTAAAAGTATAAAGCCTGGGGCTGGCCCGGTGGCACAGTGGTTAAGTGCGCATGTTCCGCTTTGGCAGCTTGGGGTTCACTGGTTCAGATCCCGGGTGGGGACATGACACCACTTGACAAGTCATGCTGTGGTAGGCATCCCACATACAAAGTAGAGGAAGTTGGGCACGATGTTAGCTAAGAGCCAGTCTTCCCAGCAAAAAGAGGAGGATTGTCAGCAGTTAGCTCAGGGCTATTCTTCCTCAAAAAGATAAAATAAAAAATAAACAAACATATAAAGCCTGTTTTAAACACTACCGAACATCCAAGCCAGAATGTAGCCAAGCTGTAAAAATGTTTAATTGTACAGTCCTTTTAAAGCGTCCTCACCATCTATGACAGGGTATACAGGCACAGAAACTTGCTCAGATGAAGTAAGAATAGAGAAAGGGTCCTCACGTGTTGCCTGCAGAGGAGCCCCACCCCAGTGTCAGATGGTTGTTGAGGGTGGAGATGATGTCCTCAACAACTTAATTGTTGTTCCTCAGCATCTGAAAAGGAATCCTGGGAGGAGTGTTTTTGGAGTAGTAATAGTTGTCCTGACAGCCTCAGTCAATTTTAATATTTGACTAAGCACTAGGATAGTAACCTCTGAATGATTGAGTAAGTCACCCTGGGTCCATTCTCTGGTTTAAACACAATGGAACCAGATTTGTTTTTTAAACCTGGGACTTTAGAAACAAAGCAAAATAATTAGAAATGAGAACCAAGGCAAGAAGTAGGACACAAGGAGTACGTCCCCAACTAAGTAGGTTTGTGTATCTGTCTTCATTAGACTGAGCTCGTCTCCAAGAATCTTCATAATTCAACTTTGGCTCTCCGGTGCCTTATACAGCACCTGGTGAGTAAATAAAAGAAGAATGAAACGAAAACAAGGAAGAAAAAAATGTATAGAGATAAGAAAGAAAGCAAAATACTTTTCTTCAAAAGCAGAGGAAAATTGAATATATAAATCAACACAAGAGCCATAGTGTTGACATGTTTCTAGCTTTAAAAGAATGAAAATTTCTCTCTCTGACATAGCTGGTTACATTGAGAATGTTGGTTCAAACCCAGTTTCTAATGTCCTTTCTGCTACAGTCTCTTCTCTTTTGGCTTGTAGTGCTCTCTTCTCGAGTCTATTCCACTAAATTTAGTTATTCTCTGCTGCCCGTGTAGGTTAAGAGATGACTGTCATATTTACTAAATATCTAATTACTCTCTTCCAAGGGCTTTCTGGAAAACAAATGCTGTGACAATGGTTGTTGTTTGGGCTATTGTACATTTTTTTTTTTAATTTTTACCACTGAACACACTATGCAAAAGACAAATGGAAAAGTACTTAAACTACTTTTTTTTTTTCTTTAAAGATTGGCACCTGAGCTAACATCTGTTGCCAATCTTTTTTTCTTTCTTCTTCTTCTTCTCCCCAAATCTCCTCAGTACATAGTTGTATATTCTAGTTGTAGGTCCTTCTGGTTGTGCTATTTGGGACACCACTTCAGCATGGCCTGATGAGCAGTGTCACGTCTGCACCCAGGATCCAAACCAGGGAAACCCTGGGCGGCTGAAGTGGAGCGTGCGAACTTAACCACTCAGCCATGGGGCCGGCCCCTGCACAAACTATTTTTTGAGAGCCTCTGTGTGTAAGACATTTCCAGAGTCTCACTGTATTTCATCCTCACAGAAATCCTGAGAAGCACATTTTACAGATTAGAGTACGCAGACAGAAAGAAAATAGCTTTTGCAAAGTTGGAAAAAGAATGGGATATGTGTAAGTCTACAGCCCAGATGCCAGGGGAGAGACATCTTGATGATGGCATTCTTGACCTGATTTTTTTCTGAGATGATAGGGCTTCTGGGGAATTATTTAAAGACTAAGATCCCCACCTTAGAAAGAAAATGTCTCTGAATATTTCCTGTTTTTTCCTTTGCGCTCTTCCTGCAGAGATGACTCCTCAGATCAGAGGAAGTGCCTTCCACTCTGGCTGGTGTCCCACACAAAGCAGCATTTGCTGCTGCCCTGAAAGTGAAGGGAGGTCTCGGGAGTGACCAGATCTGCCCTGGCCATCCATGAGGACAGGCTTCAGACTGCCTCCCTGTGACCACCTAGTCAGGGCTCAGGGGAGCTGTCGTATCAGTATTTTAAAGGGGCCTAGTTGACAAAAAACGAAAGAAAATTAATATTTCAAAAAAGAGAGGAAGCTCATTAAATATCAACCAGATCAGTCATCTTTTTTTTTTAATGCATTATACCGCTATTATAAGTATTATTCACAATGTGCTAAATTTACTTTAAAGATTAAACTAAAAGTAGCTGAGCTCTTTTGGCCAGTTTAAAACATTATTTTTGCTCTACTTTCCTATGGAGATAATCTAAGTGGAACGTTGCAACATTTCTGCCAAAGACAAAATTCTTTTCACTTCAATGGGCTTTTGGATCAATGGAGCCATCAAGGAAAATAGCACTAATTTAAGTGCTCTTCTTTACTCTCACATGGATACCAACAGCCTGCAGAAAAACACAGAGAAATATTAATTGGCATGCTGCTATGTAATAGCTTGTTTCTAGACCAAGAAAAAGGCAATTCTATTTAATTACAATAATATAGTTTACTATCAATAAAATTATGATATGACTTACAATTTTCTAGTAAGAGCAAATTACTTGGTAGGAATTTTTTTGTGCAAAATGTTACCAGATATGGAAATGGTGCAGTTAGTAAAAACAAAAAGCAAACATAAATAAAGAAGATATTTCCTTTTAAAAGCTAGACAACTTCTGTGATTACTACAGATAATTTTAATATCACGACTTTTCTTTAAAAGATTATACTCAATGTGTAGGCCTGAATATTTATCCTCCACCAATGTAGAAATCTCTTTCTCTCTCTTTCTGTGTGTGGTGGGGTGGGCCAGGTATAGCCTATCTGATTTTCTGTTGGAGAAAGTATGCATTACTTCCTCTGTTATAGGAAAAGCCAGGTTTATCATCCAGGAGAGCAAGAAACTTCTAAGGCAATCACATAGGGAGGAAGCTGCATTTTAACAAAGGTGCTCTAGTTGGCGAGGAAATGTCCTGACGTTAGGAGACAAATGCTTGGGGATTTTGTGTTCAGCTTGGCTCTCACCAGTGTCTGCGCCTGCCCCAGGGTGCTTCCTTCTGGAGGAAAGCTGTTTGGGTGCCACTTTCCTGTTCTGGAAGGCTAGTGGGCGAAGAATGTTTTCTTGGCCATGCCCTCTCATCACTTAAAGCATTGATGGTTGAGTTGGGAAATAAACTCATATATATTTGAATTCCGAGGTTTAAATAAACCACTGTGTTAGAGGTAGGAAATTAAAGGTAGAAAATAAAAGAATTCACCATTTTGAAATTTGACATGCGTAAAAATTCTATTCAACTGCTAAAAATACATGGCGCCCTCCCACTTTCACCAGTGTCGCAACTACATTCTCCAATCATTTTATGAAGGCTGCTGGATTTTCTTAAGTTTGTACTTTAGAAAACACAGCCTTCTTCCTGGAAGTAAATATATACAGACTTCCATCCCAAAGAGTGCTGTGGAGCATAATTGTGCACTTTGAAAGAGAGAATTTTATAGTATGTGGATTCTGTCTCAATTTAAAAAAATAAATAGGAAGTAGAAGGAAAACATGAGACTATTTTTTTAACAGACATGCTGTAATGGGCTGAATTGTGTGCCTTCAAAATTCCTGTGTTGAAGTCCTAACCCCCATAACTCAGAATGTGACTGTACACGGAGACAGGGCCCCTGGAGAAGTAGTTGGTGAAAAACGGGGTCACATGCGTGGTCCCTAATCCAATATGGATTGAGTGTCCTTGGAAGAAGAAGAGATTAGGACACAGACAGACAGAGAGAGACGACTGTGTGAAGACAGTGGAAGAAGGCGGCCTTGGACAAGCCAAGAGGAGGCCCTTGGAGGAAACCAGCCCTGCCGACACCTTGACCCCAGACTTCCAGCCTCCAGGACAGTGAGAAACAGTCTCTGTTGTGTAAGCCCCCAGCCTGTTGTACCTCGTTACGGCAGCCCTAGAAAGTGAATACACTATCTTACTGTTAGCGGTTTACCGTGACTTCTTCTACCCGCTTATATGAGACAGGATGTGCGTTTATGCTATGCAGCCTGAGGTGCCAGTTGCTGCCCTCCTCTTTTCCAGGTGTTTTATTTGCTTACATCAGTTCAAATAATTCCACCTCTTTAACTTTTAACATTCTTATCGTATTATTCTTACTATACTTGGAATAATTTCTTTAGTGATTTCCTTTTCTTTGTAATTAGATACAGTGATTAGATTTTATGATAAGCTTGAATGCTATGTTTAATCGGTGCCTTGTTTCTTACTCATTCTCGTCTTCTAAATTGCCCTGATTAGCAATGAAGATGTTGGGAGTACAATGTGAGCACCTGAAAATAGCACAGTAACTCTTTGCCTTCCTCTCCTGCACACAAACTCCAGGGTTTGGAGTGGTTGTCAGCCTCCACCAAGCCTGAACGACTTTCAGCAGCCTCAGTTTGGGCTTGCTCAATGAACAGAGGAAAGAAACTGAGGGCTCCCAACAGCATCTCACCTGTACCCATGGAGGTTTTCTAGAATTTGCCATGTGCTGGTTTCTTCAAAGCAAACTCAACTGAAAGTGTTAGACTCAGGTTCTCTTCTTTAAGGGGACAATACACAGGCCTGATCTTCAGGACTGTGTGTTTCCTTATTTCCTATATAAGTTTAAAAAAAACCAAGAACTATGCTAACCAGCTGTTCTCACAATTTTCTCAGATTTTTTTCTCAGTATGTGACTTTGAGACATGTTGGCAGGAGAAAAAAGTGTGAATATTCAAATGAATTTTCCTAGAAAGGATATAAAATCTACTTAAAAATTATAAAAATATCTTTAATACAACTTTTCCCTGCTGGAAAGTGCAAATGCTTTATGTGGGAGCAAATCCCCACTGTATAGCCATGCACCACATGACAATATTTTGGTCAACAATGGACCACATATACGATGGTGGTCCCATTAGATTAGTACCATATAACCTAGGTGTGTAGTAGGCTATGCTATCCAGGTTTGTGTAGGTCACTCTATGATGTTCACACAACAGTAAAATCGTCTAACAACACATTTCTCAGAACGTATCCTCATTGTTAAGCTATGCATGACTGTAATAGCTACTTATGGAGGATTCACAAATATTCGCACATTTTTTTCTCTTATTTATGTAGTAAATATTACTCTTTTATCTCATAAATATAGGCATTGCCTAGGCACTGGGAATGTAGCTAGGGAGAAAAAGAGAAAGCAACTAGTTTTATGAGCAGCTTACAGTTTAGTAGGGAAGAGACATTAAACCAGTAATGGCACAAATAATCACACACATTATACCATAAATGATTAATTATTGGTTTGATGTGGTCCTAAGGGAGACACACAAGGTACTGAGAAAGTGAAATAATGCAATTTGTCCTTGTCTGTGTGGCCAGTAAGGCTAGTGAGTCTTCCCGAGATTGACAAGGAAGGCAGAGTCTAAATCATGCAGTGCCGGGTTAAAGACTGTGGGCTTTATCATAAGACAAGTGAGAAAACGTACAATGGCCTTAAGCAAAGGAGGGTCGTGATCAGCACTGCATTTTAAGAAGATTGCTACAACAGCCCTGCAGAAAACAGGTTGTTGGGAGCAAGAGGAGATGGGGGGAGGCAAGTGAGCTAGCTTTCATAGCAGTCTATGCTGGAGAGGATGGTAACCTCAGTGTGAGTGTTGACCGTGGGGAATGTGGCAAAGGGGACAAATTCTGAGATACGTAATAAGTAGAACTGAGGGACAGGCCTCATGGTGTAGAGGTTGAATTTGTCATGCTCCACTTCAGCAACCTGGGTTCATGGGTTTGGGTCTCAGGTGTGGACCTACACCACTTGTCAGCCACACTGTGGTGGCAACCCATATATAAAGTGGTGGAGGACTGGCACAAATGTTAGCCCAGGACTGATCTTCCTCAGGAAAAAAAAAAAAAAAAGAAAATAGAATTGATAGGACTTAGGATGATGTGAGCCGTGAGGAATAAAGATAAATCAAGGATGCATCCACAATTTGTTGTTTAATAACTGGATGAATGAGGGTGCCATTTTTTGAATTAGAGTGTATATTGGTTGTGCTTTGCAGGCATTAAAATGGTACACATGTATCTTGGAGGTTTCAGGCCCCATCAGTCCAAGAGTATACATAGAAGTTACATAAACACTGATATTCAAATATCTCTAGTTTAAAGTCTACTTGCCCACTTAAAATCATAGTCCTTTGTAGTAATTTATAGAAATTCTGAAAGAATTGTGTGTGTGTCTATATCTATAAAACAACCTAGGACTCTGATGCTGGCTATCTTTTGCTAATCCAGGATGTCATTTTGATGGTTCCACCCCAACAGTAGAGGTCCCGGCTGTTCTGCCTGTGCTGTCCTCTGTGGCCCTGAGGCACCCTGGTCCTCCTACTGCTGTGGGTCATCAATGTGTCTGCCAGCTGATCTGAGTCATTAGCTGGCAGCCTTAACTACTCTGAGCAATACTCCAAATGCCTGTTACCAGCAGAGGATTTGCACTGCCTAAAATTGCCTCACAAGTTAAGAAATAAAAACCTTCCTTCCTCCTTTTTTTCCTTCTCTCCTTTGTGGTGGGTCAGCTGGCAGAGTTACTCAGGGCCCTTGCCTTCACGCACTCAGCCGCAGGGGGCTGGGTTAAGCAAGCTCCCTGAGCCAGTGGTGGTGGCAGCATTGCACATGGAATGCCTCTTCCTCTGCATCTAAAGGCCTCACATCCGTTGACTGCAGAGAACCATTCATGCTCCTTTCCGTTATGTTGAACCTTTTGCGGGGGCTCTGTTGTGACTTTCTGCAGCATGGTTTCTACTGGGGCTCCCCGAGTCTGTCAGCAATGTCTGTGTGCTATGCTTGTCCTTTCCATAATGCCCAGTTCCACTCTCTCTTGCCCAGTGTCCACACTCCTCCTCAAGCCTCCTTGGATCACTCATAAATAAATACATGCAGTTAGATATTTGAGAGCATGAGTGACCTGACTCAATATGGCTCAGCACTTATGAGCTAATTATAAATTACATGAGAGTATTTTGCTTTTTAGTTTCTCACATCCAATAGTTAAAGACAACCTAAGGCTTACAAAGGTTCTGAATAGTAGTTCTCAATAAAGTGGTGGGTGTGTGAGTGGGCAGAGCACACGTCCCTGGAGGGCAGAAGGCAAGGATGCTTCGGCTGCAGTCGGGGCCTCTTCAGGTTGCAGGTGCTGTCGCACTCCCAGTTCCTCTTCCAGACTCTGCCAGTAAGGATTGCGTTTTAGACTTGTCAGCTCACCTCAAAAAATTGAGAAGATTCTTTTTCTATGCTACATTGATTTCTACAAGTTTGCCATAATGGATTTGGTTTTAAGACAGTATTTTTAGGCATTAGTTTTTCTTGGATACTTTGGACTGGGTTGAGTAGAAAACTATATTTTCATATCTTAAAATATGGGAGGTGCCATGGAGCCTTTAGAAACATTCAATTATTGATTTTATGGGATTATTACAAGATTACCTTTATTTTAGTATTTTAAATAACAGACATAGCAATTTATATGTGTAATAGAAAAAGTCTCAGCATTAGGTAATTATAAAACATTAACCTGTAAATGTTTAGCCAATTCACAGGAAGCTGCAGAATTAATAATTGTTGTAAAAATGTAATTTTGTAAGTTTTTAAATTTAAAAAAAAATTTAAAATGTAATTTATCCCTAATATATATTTCTATTACATTTAAAAGCATTTTATAACTATAATTATATAATGTGCCTAATACTTTTATAGCAATGGCTATAGAAATAGTTTCACAATGAAAATTATCTCACTCTTTTGAAATAAAAGATAATTATTTTTCTATATCAAGTCTTTTACATGGTTTAGAACTCTGTTGCTTATATTTTAGTATAAGTTTTTGGGAGAGAGCAATTTACAGTTTCTTTGCACTAAAGCTTTAATTATACTTTCCTTTAGTTTGTATCATATGGGGAATGTCTACAATGGTCCCTTACAATAACTGCATTTCAACGTAATTACACAACAACTAAAGTTTCAAGGAAGTTATAGAGGAAAAAATAAATAAAAGAATATGCTGGCATGCACGTGCTTTGTGAGTTGGCCTAGTGGTGTAGCAGTTAAGTTTGCATGTTCTGCTTCGGCGGCCAGGGTTCGCTGGCCCAGATCTGGGGATGGACCCATGCATCGCTTACCAAGTCATGCTGTGGCAGGCGTCCCACATATAAAATGGAGGAAGATGGGCACGGATGTTAGCTCAAGGCCAATGTCCCTCAAAAAAATATATATATTGATTTAAATTTCAGATTTTGACTGAACATATCTTAATAGTGTTAGAACCAGAGTTGCCAGTTAAAACACAGGACATTCACTTAAATTTGAATTTTAGATTAACAACAAATACTTTTTTTAGTATAAATACATCCCAAACATTTCATGGGACATTCTTACACTAAAAGTTATTTGTTGTTTATTGGAAATTCAAATATAACTGGGCATCTTGTCGTTTTATTTGCTAAGTCCAGTGACCTGCTTAGCGTGCATGCTTAGACTTCTGATTATGCTCTGTAACGGTCACCTTTATTGAAAAGATGACGCCCTTCTCTCCCAGAAAGTCCCTCCACGGCCTGGATTTTCTGAGTGGAGGAATAGCGTTACTAGGACAAGCACTTTTGCCATAAGGAACCCTGGGCAGCTCTGCCTCAGACAGCGTGCATCACAGGGCCTTTGCTTGTGGCTGCGTTCTTGATGACAACAGAGATCCTGGAGCACCTGTAGCTACTTCAAGGCACTTTCTATGATCAGGCAGAGAAAAGACAACTCTAGATAATTCTGGTCTAGACTCTGAGTTTGTTCTTTCTTTGAAAATAGTAATTGAACTGTTCAAATCTACGAATTTACTTTTAAAACCAGCATTGGTTACATCTTCGTGTGTATTATTTTCACTGCTTGTTTAACTATTTTTTTCTGCATATTTCCTATGTAAACCAATAAATATATAGAGGATTTTTAAAAAATGTCTCAGCATGTGGGATTTCCTTGAGTGAAAATCAACATATATGGTGGTAAATTGCAAGGAAAGGGGACATCCTGCCCAGGGTACATCCCGGGTCTACAACCTGTGAGCTGCCTGAACTTGGGCAAAGTACTTAAACTCGCTGCACTTCATATTTCTTCTCCTACCTCAAAAGATTGCCGTAAAAATTAAATAACTGTATGTTTGTGTGTGTATGTGCGTGTGTGTATGCCCCAAACAAACTAAATGCTGAATACACATTGGTCTAATTTTACTTTATAATTTACTTCTTTTACTGTAGAAAATGTGGTCTGTGTAATTTCTCCTTTTGGGGCTTGATCAATACACTGGGATTGCATACAGTGCAAGTCTGTAAGCCAAGAGAATATGATAGCTACTCTCTAGGCAAAAGCCATCCTGACTTGGTCACAGATGGAGGGACACAGATCATGACATGTTAAAAGATAGCTGAGGGCGCATACATTTTATGACTTTCATTCTCCCTGTGAAGCGAGGAGCTACTCAGCTGGTAATGGTGGTGGCAAACGTGACGAGTGATGGCAGTCACGCAACTGCCACGGTCACGGAGAAAAGAATGCGTCTAGGGATTCTCGATGAGTTGTCAAACAGCACTGAGGCCTCCCTCAGTTGGAGACCAATAATTTGTAGGAGAAATGGTATGCTTAGGGTTGTAGTTTTCTCCAGCACTGGGCAGTGAGTCTGTAGAAAATGTGAGTTGTCAGGGGAAGATGGAGCAAAAAAACAAAAAAGGGAAATGAGTTAACAGGATGGGATAGGGCAGTTAGAGTGATGGATAGGCAACAAATGAAGCCAGCTCTGGGAAGACTGTGGGTTATAATGGAATTAAAAGCAGCTGTGGGGAGAAAAGGGGCATGCGAACCTGGAAGCGAAGGAGCTTGGTCAGAAGCTGGGATACCGGCTTCTTCAGAGGTGAAGCAGTTCCATGTGAAGACACGATCTAGAAGCGGCCACAAGAATCAGCTCCTGGATTGGAGTGGAGATAGAACTGTGGAAACCCAGGAACTGTGAGATCAGGCCTCCGTCGTCCTAGAGAGGAAATCAAAGTCAAGGAACCACACAGTTTTGTCCACTTCTTCACCCTGCTGAGGCGCTGGCTCTGACATGGCTTTCTCTCCAGTTCTCATCTTACCTCTGACTTTTCTATTTCAGCCTTTTTGGCAGCTTCTCTATTTTGACTCAGCCCTTAAAGATTCCCCAAGGCCAAATTCCTGGCCTTTCTTTCAGTAAAGATCTTAAATCCCAGGAAGATAGAAAGTGGTAAAAGAGTGTTAATTGATGAAGTAGAGACAAAGAAGTCACAGCCTTGAATGCCTTGAAGGAAGGGAGAGTGAATGAAAAATCACCAAAAACCAAAGCCAACAGCAAAACATCAGCTACAAAGGATCAGGGATCAAATTATGTTAGACTCTCAATTGTCACAATTTGAATGTTGGGGATACAGGGAAGGACGGCTTTCATAGTTCTGAGGGAAAATAACTGTGCGTTTAGAATTATTGTCTCAATCAAACTTCCAATCAATTAAATGAAGTCATTTTTCCATATGCTATAACTGGGAAATTTAATTAACCATTCATTCTTTATGTCAAAGTAATTTGAGAGTATATTCCTGGAAAACGAAGCTGAAAAAAAAGAAAGTAGAAGATGGAGAATACAAGAAATGGTGGAATTATTTTGGGCATCAAGTGGAAAAAAATTACAACATAACAGTTGTATAGTAGGTCTCTTTCTAAATATTTGATATGAATTAGAATGTTTCAGTGGGCTCCAAGAATAATGTCTTTAAGAATGACATGTATTTTGAGAACTAGATAGAATAGACCTTAGGGATATTGTGAATAGAATATATGTTAGTTTCCTCAAGAAAAAAAGGAGACAGCCTCAAAGTTACATAAGAAGACCACATTTTAAATACGAGGTAGATCGATATGAAGCATGACTTGAGTTTGAAGGATAGGCCTTTTGATCTTGATGCCTAGAACATTCTCCTCCGAGTGGCACATGGGTGTCATTAGAATCAAGAAGGAAAAAACTGTACCATCATTATGTTACTTGGTAATGAATAATCTGCATATTCATAATTTATTTTATTGACCTTCCACTTTAATCAACCTACAGACAATGTATAGGAGATATTCTGATTAAAAACACAATGTGAATTCTATTAGCCTAGACGATGTAAGAAAGTGAGGTTACACTGACAGGAGGTACATGAAGGAGAAGGACGGGTGCAAGTTCTAGTAACTGATGGGGAAATAAAATAATTCTGCCAACAAAAGACACCGTGGCCCCTCGTCCCCGTACCAATATAGGAAAAAGAAGGAAAACACGTATTAGTGAGTAAACATCAGAGATTGAGGTGCATGTAAAGGCAGTATGGAAATATCTACAGAATCTTGACAAACTTTCACACAAATGTATACAGAGTAGTTGAAGAGAGATTAATGAAAACTTTTCTTACCTCCTTGAAAGATAAGAGGAGGTGGCTTGTGATTGTCTCCTGTACACCTTGTCAGAGACTGCTCCTTCATCTTGGAGGTAGAGGTTTACAGTTTCAAGGATCACGTAGCCAACAAGCTTGCATTGCAAGACTAAAGGCTCTGACTTCTTGTCAGGCTTATTATGTTTCTCAAGGAGACACCCTAAGGAGGAGAGGGCTGGGAGACTGTCTCCTTTCTCTTCATTAAACAAAGGAGGCTTGATCATCTTGCCCTTACAATTTGAACTTGAACATTTTACCCTTATGTCATATCCATAGTCCATAATTGATAGAACAAAAAATTGAAATTGGTGTATGTTATATGTTATAAAGGCAAAGGTATCACAAATAACAATGTAACTAGAAAAATTGAAGATGGGTGGTGAGAGTTCTGTGAAATAAATCCTCATCTATCATGGCTGAAAATTAATGGAAGTTATCTGAACTTGATAAATTAAGAAATAGCTATACAAGCAAGTTATTTAGCAATGTGAAGGTAACCTATAGAGGAACTTAACATAAAAACACTGAAAGGTGGTAGCTTAAGGAGCTTGATTGGGGTGGGGGAAGATGGAGCTGTTAACTATTGTCACTTCTATTGATCTGGAATGTTTAACAAAGTGAATGTTAAAATTTGGCTATTTTAAAAGAGAAGTATTTGAAAATTTAGAAGCTAATGCTCGTGGTACAAGTAAAAACCCCAATATAGTGTGGCTTTGACACTTCCATTTCCTATTAACTAAAAAACTTTATAGCTCTTACGAGAAGTCTTAGTGAGTCAAGTTCTGTGTATTTTGTTCTGTATCTTGATCACTAAAGTATTCAGTGATATTCTGAAATATAGGATATTTCTGTGTTGCTGCAAGGTTTGAAATTAAATTATTTGCTCTGTATTATTTGTCAGTGGTACAGTATGTAGACTAGAAAGCCAGCAGAAATGTATATGTGCATACATACATGTGTCTAAATGATGAAAATAGTAATTTATATGGAAAAATGACAAGATTTGAATTATGTCTATCTTTATAACTAAGACATACACAAAAAAGAGGATGAGCAAAGGAAAATTTTGGTTGACATAATTTCTAGCCAATGAAAAATGAAAGATTATTGCCTGTGCTTGAAGAAAGTACAAGTCATTCTGTCAAAGGTGACTATATATACTTTCCGTCTATCTTCTCTCTTCTTTCTCTCTCTCTCTCTCTTGCCATCCGTTTCACCACAGGGGCATACAACTTCATCCCTGTAGTTAGCACAAAAAATATCCTCACACAATCGAGCAGCATTTTCAAAAGCAACAGTAATGCATTCTGCTATTTATTCCTCTTTTTAATGTAAAATTTCAAGCAGTTTATCCACGTCAGACTGTGTGAGACACACTGTTTAGCAAGTGTGTTACACGGAATAGTTGTCTGGCTCAGGCTCCTAAGAAACCAAGGAGGAAAGCGCTAGTAATTTCCCGGAAATTCTAGTTGGCTTTAGTAAGCAGCTGTACTTTTCTCCCCATCCAAAAATTCATCATCTATGGTCCTAATATTTCCTGTCATTTAATTGTCAGTTGGCTATATTTTTCAGAGAAGATAACTTTGAACCAGATTTAATTAATGCAACAGACATGAGAACCTACTATGAGAAGACAGCACTTTTCCAGTCACTGTGGTGAATTGAAGTATGCATGTTTAATTTTGCCCTCAAGTCGCTTATACTACTTAGGTAGTAATGCATATAGTTGACTGTGATGAGGTACAGAATGCCGCCCATTTTAGAATAGAACGCATAAGTGGGTACTGTGGATGCAAGGGGTAGGGAGAAGTGAATCCCGGCTGAGATGAGGAGCTCAGGGGGCTTCCTAGAAGGAGGGGCTGCTCCACACGGCCTCTGTGAGTACAGAGAGAGGCTGGTAGGGGAGATTTTCTAGGCAGAAGAAATAGACACGAATAAAGGCCTAGCGATAGAGAAATGCCTGAGTGTGGGGAAGTGAGTCCTCCAGTCTGTCTAGAGTTTTAGGGGAAACCTGAGTTAATAAGAGATCAGACCAGATCAGTGGGTAGGAGTGAGCCTGTGGAGAGTCTGAAAGTCAAGCATCTTGGTCTTCATTAACCGGGTACTTCAAGGTTTGAACAGGAGAGCGACAAGAAGGAAGGGGAAAAGGACAGCAGTGGAGAAGAACCAGTGGAAGAACAGGCAGACTACATTAATGAATATTTGACATTTCTACTAATTTTATTCATTGTTCTTTGTTCTCCTCCTAAATCCATGTCAGGAAAGCAGATTAAAAGTTCTGGGTCCTGCTCACACCTGTGTGAATTTACTCTCTGAACTTTTTAAATGGAATTCACAGGGACAAAAGAAAATCAACCAGTTTTGCTCTCTGCACATGCCCTGTGCATCCTGATTTTCCTTTGGCTATTTGTTGTCTTGTGAACATTGTGAGTAGAGAGACCAGCCGGCTAACAAGTGATATTCCTGCTTGTCTGATTATCTAGTTGTTTCAGCAAACTCAAATCCTTCCTAATTTTCTAGAATGTTCTGCCCTATCATATTCCCTGGTTAGGCCGTGCAAGAATCTCAGTGAAACATAGCTGAATCCATAGTCAATGAAACAGGTAAAGAGCTGAGAATTAATCTTTGTTTTATGTGGCAAGAAAGTCATGCCATCAGATTCAATTTTAGGAAAGTACTTAAAAATGGGGATTGATAGGACTTTTTTCCCTAATTCATACACTAATCTTTAGGGACAATTGGTACAATAATCCATTTTTTACTATTTTTCTGCTATAACAATGCTCTTTGCAAAGAAGATGAGAAAAAGAATAAAAAATTGCATTTTTTAGAGCTGCTCACAATCGCAGTAGTGACCAGCTGATATTTGGTTAAGGACCTGTCAGTATTATGTTAGCAGGGGTTAGGGTTGAGCCTTAAAATCATGCTAGATAAAGACTGGAGAAATAGGTTTTAAGACCAGAAGTGCTTTTTGAGAAAAGTCATTTACTTTAAACTGATTATTTTGGTATAAATTTTCAAAATGGTCTCTCTAATAGGATTATCGAGCAGGGAATTTCATGCATTTTTGTTTTTAAAGAAGTGCCACTAAAAGTTGTGGCTTTTCAGGTGGCTTTTCATTTCCTTTTCATCTGAGTTGATGCTTTCTGTGAAAACATTCTGTGGCTCTGCATTTCCTTTGCAGATTATTAATAATCTTTGAAATTTTGGCATAAAAATAAAACTATATTTCCTTGAAAGATAGAATTAAGTTTCCATTTTCTCTTGAAAGAACTTTGATACGGGAGAATGCATGGGATAAATTATAATGCCTTCGTGGTACTAATTAAAACATCCCTAATAAGGGTCACAAATGGAGCAAGATAGTTTGAAAGTCATTTCTGTTATATATTATCTTTACTTCTCTATTTTAAAAGTAGTTCGAAAGTTTACTTGGGCATGCTTAATGTCAAATTTTTGACATCTTTATCCACTCAGATTTATTTTACCTAATTTTAACTAAAATATTGGTTCAAGCAAATCCTTCACACTAATAAAATTTATAAAAGAAATTTTTATGTTAGTGTGAAACTTAAGGATATTTGATAATTTGCCTGTTACTGGTTAATAAACATTTTTCATCCATGTCCAATTTTATTTTTAATTATCAAGGCAAGTCTTATTTTTCTGCTGTACAAACGAGGAGACTGAGACAAAGAAAAATAGATGATTGTGTCAGCATCATACCAAGAGTAAACGATTGAGCCTAGAAGTCAAATCTTAGATTCCTGGTCCAGTAGTCTCTTTATGAGAAACACTGCCTCTTGCTACTAAATGTAGTTTACGGTGTACGTGGCATTGCATTATGGCACTGTTTTGGGGGAAAAGCAGAATGACATTATTATAGCGAGTTCTGAAATGTGGCGTGTTCTGATGATGTGAACTCTGAGATCTGCTGTGCAAGGCTGATAGTGTATAAGAGCAAAGCATATTGGTGATAGGTCAAATTACTCGAGCTTTGAGGTTTAGTTGGAGCCATAATATGTGTGTGTGTGTGTGCATATATGTGTACACATCAATTTAACAGCAGATCACAAATTTTGCTTGCTGTCTGTCTATCTATTTGTTTATTTTTGATTCTTGCCTTACATAAACAGTGAGCTGTTTGGTGCACACAGGGATCGTTGGTCCTTCATCACTTACCCCTGCTGTGGTGCCTCTGTCAGCAGTGCTTCAATAAATATCTGTTGAATTAATTGTATTAGTAAATCTTTATCCAGAGTGAAAGGAGCTGTTTGGTTTTCTTTTCTCCTCTAAAACTCTTGTACACATGCTTTCAATGTCTTCCCGTAATAAGGTAGCCGGAAGGGAACATTTATAGAGTGACTCAGCTACCGTGGCCTCTGAAGTTGCGTGCCCTAACACTTCCTCACAGAAAATGTGAAGTTGTTCAGAGGACCATCTCCTTCCCTAGTCTAAGGCCTCAGCCAAATCTTCTCTGCTATTTCCCCCAATGCATGTTAAGTAGCCCAGAGATCCATTTTTACAATGGATTAAATATTTGACATTTTTCACCAGTTCATATTCGTATTTGAAGACAGTTCCAGTGCCACCCAGACATGCACATAAAAGTGCTTCCGTCCCATATGTTCATTCTTCACGGGGTATGTATTCCATTACTTGCAACAAAAAAGTAGAAAATGTGCAAATCCCTCATATAAAGCCCTTGGCCAGAAATAATTCTATCTCCATGGAATTTCATAAATCTTTTCCAATTTATAAGCGAGAATTATACAACACTCCAGTGATATTTCCAAGGCAATCCCCTATCTTTTTCCTGAGATTTCTTTCTCAGTTCTTTTAATATTTCCAAAAGTCTCAATGTTCCCAACCACTAGGCCTTAGAGAAATTACAATTGAATTTTAAAATATAATAAATGCCCTATTATTTAAAGTGAGTAAAAGTACTGTCATCACCACAGAGAGAAAATAAAAGGATGTGCAGCCTGACTTTTCTCCTTCACACTTGCACAAGTTGTAAGTGCCCTGCTTGGCTGCCATGAGGAGAGATTCTCTGAGTCTGGAGCAGGAGACCCTGCTGTAGATAATGGGGGAGGGAGAGAAGACAAATTTCCACGTCAGCTTGGGGCCAGTCCTGACAGATACTCTTCTAAAAGGTAAAGTGAGAAAGACTGGGCTGGATGGAATACAGACTGAAAAGGACCAAGAGCTCAATAAACATTCAATAAACAAATAAAAGAAAGAGTGAACAAGCTAACAAAAAGTACGAATGTGTCCTCTCGCTGGAAAGGCTCCGGCTGTCCCGTCTCTTCTCTGCCACCTCTTCAGACAGTGACTCGATTTAATTGTAATTGATTTTTTGAGAACACATTGAATATCTTTTAAAAAGCCTCAGTAGCCTTAAGTGTTATTTAAATTCCCATCACACATGTGTTTGTCCCTTTGGCTAAGAAGCCTGTGTTTGCTGCTGCTGGATGTGACATCAGCTTTCAAGAGTGTGTGTATTTCAAGAAACCCCTGAAGAGCACAGTTAAATTCTAGAGCTGTTGTTTGTAAGGAAAATTTCTCTAATTTTAAGAAAGAGTAATAAATAATCCTTTTATGATTATGGAATACACGATTATGGTGGTAGCCATGACGTTAAAATATAGATAGAAACATTGTATGGTATTGTTTGTTTGTTTACTTGTTTGTTTGTTTATTGGGATCAAAAATTAAAGCCGAGACTAAATAGGGAAATGGATCTTTTCCCGTCTAACTCATCCTTTCTGCCAGCAGAGAGCGGGACATTAGTCAGGGCTCTGATGAAATGGAAGTTGAACAAATGTGTGTTGCAGCCATGATGCCATTAACAGGGAATGACCCTGCATCCTTCCAGGGTCGCTCACCACTGAGCAACTTGAAAATTGAGGAAAGGGGACTTGCGATGCCAAACTTCATATAAAGTCTTTGAACTGAGAATAAGTTCCGGAAGGAATATGACTACAAAAAACGATTTAGCAGAAGTTGTATAAGTATTAAATCCAGTCTAGGAGTTTAAAAAAAATGGTTGCTTGTAAGTTTGTTTAATATTTAGATTTAAATATGCTATTTTAAATATGTACAATTATGTACACGTTACATATGTAAATCCATATAATACACTCGATTATCATTGGTAGTTGCATCAATGTCACCGGGAATGCTGAGTTAGTGAATACTGAGCTGAATCCCAGGGGCAGTCCTCTGAGCCAGTGATCACTACATTTTTGTCAGTTGATCAATACGTAACATGTTTTCTGTGCATTTCCATTTAAAAACACCTTATTTAAGTGATATTGTTGGTTCATTAACATTGAATTCATGGCCAATAATGCTATAACTCGTGCCTTAACAAAGCGTCTTGCACACATACTTTCTAAGGCACTTCACAGGCTTCTTGTGCTTTGGAACACTGGCCAGCTCTGCAGCACGACTCTTGGGGGCCGTTTTACACAGTGAAATCACCAAGAAAGAGCACATGGCAATAGGTATA